>NC_073691.1:14894163-15019163 GCF_029784155.1 Uranotaenia lowii | reverse complement strand
TGAGTTACCAATCGTTTTGTGTTTAATTTTGTAGATTATAGTTTAATTATAAAATTTATAACATTTGATATATGCTTGTAAGTATAACGCAGTTGCAGAGAGCTAAAAACGAAATGTCTCATATTTGGGTTATGGGTTAAAAAAGCGACTAAAACTTTGTTTGTAACTAATGAACGAAAATAAGTTTTTAAAAGGAAAATCTATATTGAGACTGCGGAGGACTGTTCTAAATTGAGAAATTGATTTAGAAATATTTTTGAAATTTTGTAATAAAAATGACAATTTTCCCGATGATGTGCCAAAATTCCCGGTTTTTTCCCGGTTTCCCGGTGATGCGATGAAATTCCAAAATTTCTCCCGGTTTTCCCGGTTCGCTAGCAACCCTGTGTCTTCTTCGAAGTACAACTTCAGTATCTACTAAGATTTGTATTTCTAATATGTATTTTTAAATCGTTCGCAGTTAAAACTGGAATCGTATTATCAGAACGTGACGTAATCCTGACATGCGGCTTCTAAAGTGATGACCGGCTGAGGTGCTGTTTAAAATTACTCAGGCAATGCTCTACTATAAATATCGAAAAATGATGCAAAATGTGTAACACTGATTAACGGGTAAGCGAGTGAATATCACCTGGGGAGATACCCTTATTGTTGTTATTGCATCCAATTGATTGTAATCAAGTTGCGTGACATTTCCACTGCTGGTCTTCGTCGATGGTTCATTACATCAGAATTCATACGAAAACAAAAAAAAAGAGTGACAGAGTGGGTGTGCAATAATAATAATCGAGTTTTGTACCTGGTGTACATATATCGGACAGCATCAATAAACGGATGGAAGTGGAGCACAACAACCGGCGAGTGACGAGCCTCCACCACCTAGATTTCCCCTTTTTCTGATAATCGAAAGGGAAAATTCACGTGAACGATTTTTTTTATTATTGTTGAGCCGCCGGGTGGCTCATTGCATGTCGTGTGAATTCAGGACAGCATGAGGTATATTTTATACCGGCGCGCAACCAAACAGTAACACCTGCACTTTATGGCTGTCCCGAGAATTGGCCCACTGGGAATAAGTAGGTAATTGCAAAGAAAGGAAAAGCTGTGGGCGAAAAACGTAAGGACATTCAATATTAATCGGATAAATAATCCATTCGCACGATGCAGACTGTTACCGAACATTCTTGGTCGAACATTCATCGACCATGTATGCTTACTCGGCGGGTTCGTCGCCGAATTCGGAACAAGTCACTGCCACCCCATAATCTGCCAGACAGTTGGTCGTCTCGTTGGCGCTGGAAAAGGCTAGAGGTAGAAAAAATATCTTCGATGATGTAACCTTTGCAAGTTGATCACCGTTCAATCCGTAACGATTGACATCACCATATTTGGTTATAGGTTGGCTTATCAGCGGCACGCATTTATACATTGCGAAAAATCCTTCCACCCGATTGATACACTAGCATCGTTGTCGAGTCAATCAAAGACATCTGAATTAACAAATGCCCATATTAATCATCATCGTAGCGGTCGGATTATTTGTTTTTGCATGTACCGATTGCTATAGGCTCAGCTACTCTCGGCCATCGGCCCCCAGTTAGCTAAACTAGTAGCTCAAATCTTGCCTTGACACCGTTGGGATCGTATACAGTTCAGCAGCCCGAACGCATTTCTAGCTATTTTCTGATGGCATTAGGTGGGTTGTTGAGTGAGGGTGGAGGAATGCCGGTTGATTTCCATTTCCAGTTGGCCATTTATTTTATCTATTTAAGTACATTTAAGTGGTGTTCTTGGTAAATTAACGGACGTAACGAACGAATAAGGTAAATTTCTCAAGTACAGAGAAGGAGATACATACATATATTACATCATATAACTTTAGACGGTGGGGGTATATACTAAAGTAACATTCTTTTCCGTTTCCGCAGCCAAGTGAGGTATTAATACATCCTATATATTTCGCTGAGCAACATAAACCAATGTTTTAAATACAAAAAATGGTAAAAACGGCGACCCATTCAATTTTACCCGAAATTCAACAAATTGTAGTTTGGCTTAGTCCTGCATATCAGTTTATACTTATCTCCAGATCAATCATAGTTTCAAGTTGATTTCATACGGCATATTTTTGGGACTAGTTCATGATCCTGGAGCAGTGGCCTCCCTGGGGACGTTAAAAGTTTAGAGGGGACGATGAGCGTGTACCTACTTTTTAATTTAAGGTAAGGTCATTCTGCTATTCACAAATTTCTTGTGAAAGGAAATAACAATATGAAAGTTCAATAAGGCTATGACCATTAGAATCCGGGAACTTCATTTCGGTGATAGCTACATTCCTAAAGTTTGGATAAGCAAAATTTCGGCAGCGTTGTGTTGGTTATGAAAAGACCTATCCAGCGTCGACTTGAAAACGCATGAATTGTTGTTTTTTTTTCTTATTTTTTTTTTTGGCTCAAATGGTTAAGAAGTATAAGGGAGCCACTCCAGGATGCTCACGAAGTTCAAACCAAGCAACGGAAAGGGACCCTCGATCTCAAATACGGGTAAAAGGACTATGGTTGTTGTGAATAACTGAATGCAGACCCCTAAAATATGCAGTAAATCTGTCTCCGGCAGACAGAAAGTGTTACCTGACTAATAGACACCCAGCAAATAACTAAAAGTTGGCAGATACATGGATCGCAATCCAAACTATTTCGAAAAATCAGCTCATTGTTTTAAAATTTAAACGATTTTTATTGATATTCTCAAATAGAAGCTGAATCAATAACAAAATTTAAGTTAAGTAAGGTTTTAACTTTGCAAATATAACCCCAAAACGTTCAAAACTACACTGAAAATATTCTGAAGGTAAAATTTACCGAGATAACATGGTGAAATTAAACTCATAGCGAAGTAAAGTTTAACTGAATTGAGCTTGGAAAAAAGGTACAATTCACCGAGAAAAAAAGGTAAATCGAGCGAGCTGAAGTTCACCTGGATTGAGCTTAAAAAAACGGTACAATTCACCCCAAAAAAAAGGTAACTATTTGCCGAACCCGTTGATAGAGGTTAAGCTGTTTTGTCATTCAAGAACAAGTTTTGCTTCGAGCCCATTACGCGAAAATCGGAACAGAACGGTAAATGTTTCTTAGATTTCATTTAGCTGTGCTGGTTCTCGTCATAAAACTTAGCTTATGTTACAGATTTGCCGAAAAGTTTTGAAGTGTTTTCCACGTCATTCCGACCATCTCCCAGATATCAGTCCGGAAAAGCCGGACCTGACCGGATTAGGAGAATGGTATGAATGTGTTAACCAATGTAGGAGGATTCAGCGTCCATGGTGGCTCGGAAGAACGCGAAGAACGTGACCGTGAGGAAGCAGGAGTATTTGTCCGGCAATGAAACAAAACGAAGATCACCGATCCGTATTTCCACGATGCCCGGGGAAAGAAAGTTAACCGGGGCTTGCCTCAACATTTTTATATAACACGATATGATACATTCCAACAATCATTAGAAAGTAAAAGTTTTATGTTGAATGAATATCAATTTTTGAATTTTGTATTTGCTTTATTTTTATTGAAGAAACCTGCGATTTTTAATCCGTGAAATCTTTCAAAGATGAAAACCATAAACGCTATGTGTCAATTACCTAATAAACTTTATATTTGATTCGAATACAAGCTATAATTCAAACATAAATCTTATTGGTATCAGAAGAAATCGAAGAACGTTAGATGGAGAAACATAAACTCAAAATGTGGACTTCTGGAAGTGTAGGTGAATGAAAAAAATTGATATTGAAAAAAAAACACCACTGTAATTCGGTAAATTTTACCTTTTTTTTATTTTCCGTGTAGTTGAAGAATGTATCATACAAAATTTCATAACCTTATAATGCAGTTTTGAACAACTGCAATCTGCAGTGCTTTTATAAAATTGTCTGCATTTTTTTTTAAAGCATATGTATTAAACAAGCGAAAGAGCATTTTTGGTTGCTTTTGTGTTAATTTGTGTGATTTTAGAAGATTTAAACGTCCTGAACTTGAACCTGTTGTTAGATTTTTGCTATCCAGTTTTGCTGATTTAACGTTTGAAAGATTTTAAATTCATCAGTTTTGCGTAAAATCAATCTTTAAAACATCAATCTTTAACTATACACCATTCAATCAAAGTTTAAGGTTTTGCATAGAACTGAAATAAAAAATTTCACCTCCTATTTTTAGAATTCAATAGAAAAAATTATAACTATTTCCGAAATAGCAAAAGAACGTTCTTGACGTATTTAGGATTAATCTATTTAACAACATTGCTCTAGATCGCAAAATAATTTGAAAATATCTAAGCCAATTTTCGGCTTAAAATTCGGTCCAAACTCCCGTGTCTTACAAAATAAACATAAAGAAAACTTCTGTAATATTTTTCTCAGAAGTCGAAATTACTCGCGGTCATGGAAAAAGTTGATCATTGATCTAACTAAAGTAAAGGTTACTATCAATGTCTTTTTTATATTCTACCTACGGTTTTGCTGAAAATGTGAACAGCATTTTTTTGCCTATTTTCAAAAACCAACCCTTGAATTAAAAAAAAACGAGAGCTGATAGATTGAAAACTCATTGCATATTTGGATCTTTCTGGCTTGTGTTATCCAGTTGAAGGGAATCTTTTAATTTGTATCTTTCAGAAACCTATAACTATAACTAAGGTTGACAATTTTTGAAAACCCCTTCGTTTGCTCAAATACCTATTAACCGATAAGTTTTTGATGATTCATGTTTTTCTGATTGTTTTTCTTAGCATTTGAGTTTGATATTAAGCTTTTCAATGCTGAAGGGGTATAAGCTGTGTATAAGAATTGTTTTCGAGTAAACACACTCTAAATTCTCTTATTGCGCAATTTTCTATACATCTTCGATCAAAACAAAAAGTATGGAAATTAAATCCTAAAAATTCTCAAATTTCACCAAATATAGGTTTAAATGTGGAAAATCTTTTGACACGATTAGCACCAAAATGGATTCTGATCTTAAACCTTTCCTCTACTAAAACAACCGTTTCCTTGGATATTTAAATATAGATTCGCAGACTTATAGACGGTTTCTATAGTTGGTGATATTGGCTTGCCTTTGTTTCTGAATGTTTCAAAATTTATCTTTGGAATATAAAGGGACAAAAGGTTATTAATTAACCCTATGAAGTATCCTACTAACAATCCTTCCTTCATTCCTGTCATTGACAACTAGGACGTGGCTGGCATCGTTATTGTCCATTTTTCAATTGTGAATGAACTGCTAGTCCCAATCACAATTCTTTTGGCCCTTGCATAAAATCACGGAGTGCCAACCATCGGCGAGGTTGAACTTATTCTGCTTAGCCACGCCAGCATTCATGGAATTTGAAGTGCGTAAGTTGAGCAAAGTCTAATAAAATATGTTATCTGAAGTTTTATATGAATGATCATATCTAAGTATCATATCTATTTGTTTACAGATGCTTCACATTTTGTTCTTCGCTATCATCAAAATATTTAAATGAGCTTCATTTTTACTTGGATACATTGGATATCTTTCGAGAAAACGAGCTCCTACCACATTATTGTAGAATGTCTTGAATGATGGCAGTCGTTTTTTGGAGAAAATCAACAACTATGGAAAGAATTGATTGGAGCAGATTTTTCATCAATAAACAGCTGATCAAATTCAATAAATCACTTTCTTTGGATGATCTCGGATAAAATAAACAATTATTCTTGAACACTCACCTGTTTCGTCGGTTTTATCTGATTAATTTTTGACCACTTTTCCACTCACTAATCAATTGAACGTCAAAATTCGTTAACGGTTTTCGATGGGTGCTAATTTTTCACTGCTTTGCGGCACACCTTTGTCCGAAATAATTGATTGTTGATTTTCTTTACCGCTCCGGACAAACGAATCAACGACCGGAACGGGACACTGTCGCAGATTTTTTTTCTCTGCTAACTAATTTGTTCAGAATAAAGATTCCCCCAAAATAACAAAGTTTCACTAAGCACCCACAGACGGGGTTTAAACGAAAAACCGGCAAAGGAGATCCGTTCCGGCCCGGATCCCAACCGAAACTGTCGCAGATGTTCCGTATGGGCGACGCATTTATAGGTTTCGTTCGATCCCAGAGACCAACTGGTTGCCGGCAGAGCGGAGGAGGTTCACCACCAGACAGCCAACGTCCAACCCAACCAAACCACGCACCCAGGTTGACCCGCAGAGGCCAGAGCAGAGTCTCCGATCTTTTTGAGCAGCAGAGTAAGGTACCTTATGCTTATCAGAGTCGAGCTCACTTTTGGACGTTGTTGTAAATTTTCTAAGCTTATCCGACGAGCAAAATCGTGCGCTCAGCGACTCTCACCGATTCTCAATACAGCTCTTAAACAGCTTTTTCTCGGAAACCGCCCGATGGTGGAGCTTGGATTTGTGATTTATCGACTAAACAAACCGGCGGACTCAGCTCTGTCAATTGTTTATGTTTGGATGATTAGCCGGGCAGAGTTATTGTTTTTCCATCAAACTAGAACCAGCGCGATTCAACGAACTAGGGAACAGCTGATAGAAGACACTGTGAATTTAGTCGGAATCAATCGAACACGTGCTTCGGCGATCCGTTACGACGTTACGATTACGTAAATCAATTTGACGGGTGCTTTCACTTTTCTTCAGACTTGATATCAGAATGATTGCTTTTTGTCTGATTGCTGCTCATCTCAATTAACCATTTAAGTTGTGATATTTCGAGGAATAAAAGTAGGCTGAAAGTTTTACAAAGTGACAAAAGGGTATAATTCGATGTGTCAGGGAAAGGCCTACGTGCGTATGTTATGTAGAATTTTTCTTTCGTCAGGCTTTTTTTATCTAGGTTTATTCTGGTTTATAAAAATTATCTACATCTAAGACAGATATAAATTTTATTACTTTGTGGTTTTGATCAATTTTGATAACCATTCATAAAGCACGTGGCATAAGTCGTTTGCAATCATTAAAAAAATGTGTAGGCAATTTGTAAAACCGCAAATAGCTATATTTATGTCATTGTTTTACCGATGATTAACGATAAGGTCATAACCAATAGAACAAATTGTTGTAATTGATTGGTATAGAACCTACATCGATTTGAATAGGAGATGAAAGCGCTGAAGAGATGAAGCGAGAATTAAGGTGATGGTTTACTGTGATCAGTGGTTTTACATTAGTGCAAGTGGGATGCTGCTAAAATTTCACCCAACTTTTGACTGGTTTACGGGTTTTTCAAAAGGAGAGAAAGAATAACTTTTCGATTCCATCACCCATGGAATAATGAATAATACCTACACGGAAAATAATAAAAAAGGTAAAATTTACCTTTTTGCGAGGTGATTTTTTTCCACCCCTCTTTCGAGGTAAATTTTACCATTTTTTCATTCACCTAGCAAAAAGGTAAATATTACCTTTTTTCAATTCACCAGGCAAAAAGGTAAATTTTACCATTTTCGCATTCACCTAGCAAAATAGTAAATAATACCGTTTTCCCATTAAGTGATTTAAAAAGTAAATGCTATTTGGTTTGGTTGGTTTCTGAAATAAAAATGAAAACAAAATTCATTCAAAAATTAATTTTTATTTGAAATAAATAGGGACTATTCATTATATTTATGTTTGTAATGTATCACCGTGTTTAAAAAAAATTATTGAAGTAAATCCTTTTTCGCCAGGCTCGTGGCAACTCAGCTTCACGTTCTTCCGCGCCGTAATGGCGACTAATCCAGTCAGATCCGGCTTTTCCGGAATGATATCTGGTGGATGACGTGAAATATACCTCGAAGCTGGGCCGATCTGAAACAAAAGCATAATATTATGACGAGAACCAGCACAACTAAATTATATCTAAAAAAAAACTTACCATTTTGTTCCGATTTTCTCATATTGACACGAAACATAACTTCCCTTCTGAACGACAAAACAGCTTAACCTCAATAAATGGATTCGGCAAATAGTTCTTTTGTTCGAGATGATTGTACCGTTTTGTTTAGCTCAATCCAGGTCAATTCCACCTCGCTACGAGGTAAGTTTTATCTTATTTGGATTTACCTTTTTTTCTAGGTGAATTATACTTTTTTATTGAGCTCAATTCAGGTGAACTTCACCTCGCTACGAGGAAAGATTTACCTTTTTTGGATTCACCTTTTTTCTCGGTGAATTGTACCTTTTTTCCAACCTCGATTCAGGTAAATTTTACCTCGCTGTGAGGTGAGTTTCACCTAGAAGAGGTAGAAGTTACCTTTTTGGCTTTCACGAGCGTTCACCTTTGCTAACTCGGTAAATTTTACCTTTTTATTATTTTCCGTGTATCTAGTGTCGCTGCTACGCCGACACTACATTAGGGTGGCAGCCAAATGGGTCATGACGAATTTCGAAAACCGACCATACAAAGCTTGCTTCAGATAGAATTGCTTGTATATCAGTTATTTATTATTGAATTCAAGATCTTTCTTTATACAATTGTAGCATTTTCTTCATATTTTTAAGAAAGAAATTACGGTTGAAATTAATCGTCACGATTCGAAGAAATTCTTGATTTTTTTTCTGTAACACAGCTCATTAGGCGGCGCACACCTTCTTCGTCCATCGTTTTAGCTGTCTCAAATATTCCACTAGGTCTTCATCGGATAGATGTCTTTAACAGCCTTTCCCTTTGCCTTGAATCTCCTCTTCATGATTGCCCAGTATTTCTCAATAGGACGGAACTGAGGGCAATGTTTTTCAGAACAAACATAAATCATAAATTTTCGTGCAAATTTGTCTGCAAAACCAGGTTAAATTTAGCTGAAACATCCCCCCGAGCCGTTGCCAGGTAAAATTTTTGACCTGCGAGTCAGCCTTGACATAGGTTTTATCGTCCATCAGAAGACAGCCGTCGAACTTGGTCAGCACCTGGTCGCATAGCTTCCGAGCACGGATTTTGGCCACACTATTCTGTTTTATGGTCCGATTTGGCTGTCTTTGCTAGCTCGATACGACTTGATTCTTTCCTGGAATCGAATTCTCCTCCGGGCACTATGGGCAGAACCGAATTTACTGGCCAAACCAAGGTCCGACAGGTTGGAAATCCTCTTAATCGCCTTCAAAATCTTAACACGAAGTTTGCACAATGTTTTCTTATACCGTTTGATAACGCGCCATTTAGGTATTTCTGGGCAATTTTAGCTGTTTAGCTAGCCTAGATGCAGACTATGCAGACCACTATGGATTTTCCAAATAACTGTGCACAATTTTTTCCCTTCTTTCGGCTTCCATGTTGGTTATTTACAAAGTACAGTCGATTTGCATACAGCTGACAAAATTCCTAAGAACTTTCAAATTCTTCCACCAGGAGCGCCACAATATAGGCAAAAGTTTGTTCCAATTCTAAATGAAGCAAGCTTCACATTTTGTAGATTGGCCTAAAAAACTGACCTGTGCAAAATTTGAGCTCAATCATACTTGATTTAGGGGTACCTCGAAGCGCTCAAAGTTTCGGTTTTTTACTCTCAAAAAATCACCAAAAGGGGGGACCAAAGGAGATCGGATAAATGGACATTTTAATTTTGATGCCAAACGACTTAAAAGTGCATAAAACGACAGAGGCCATAAAACGTCGATATCTGGTGTTATCACGACAAACTTTTTTTCGTCAAAATTCGTTAAATTTCTGGGACTTGTCGGTTTTAAGTCGATGTTTGACAAAAAAAAAAATTAAGATACCACCAGATTTTAACTTTTTATGCATTTTTGAGTCATTTGACATAAAAATTCAAATTTGTATTTTTCCAACTTCATTTCGACGCCTCTTTAACAGTGTTGAAAACCCTTCAAAATGTGAGGTAATTTTTTATTCTTTGTCTTTGTTTGTTTTAAGTGTTTGTCATAATTTATAAATTATGGATTTATAAATAATAAATTTATGAATCATGGATTTATAAATAATGGATGCGATTGACATGTCACAAAAAAGGCTATTTGTGGAACTTCTTGGAACTTCACGTCCATAGAAGGCTATTTGAGACCTAATTTGTAACTTTTATACTTAATGGATGCGATTGACAGGTCACAAAAAAGGCTATTTGAGGAACTTCTTGGAACTTCAAGTCCATAGAAGGCTATTTGAAGAACCTTTTGTAACTTTCATGCTCACATTCGAGAAAATTCGGTACCAATGCCCTTTGGAACTTTTGTTCAGCGATATTCGAACTTTGGAGACACGAGTTTAAGTATACATATATGGGTTTTCTGGTGGCTTGGGTTAAGCTTCAAGAAAACTATGTCCAAAATAAATCAGTCTGCCAAGAACGAAGCTTTTGATGGAAACCTGGTTTTTCATGTTCTTACAAAAAAAAATCTCAAAATTATATACCAACTGGCCCAAAATTTTGCATGTGGTCTTGTTTTGGGCCTAAGATCAATTTAAGCCTATAGCGCGTAAGATTTCACCCACCCTCGAGCTGTTTAGAAATTTCCTTAAAGCGGGCCATAGACTACACAAATTGGCCTGTACAAATTCGATGATTCCGCGTCGATTGTTTGATCTATCCTCGCCCACACACTATACAAACATATTTCACGCGAACACAAATGATTGCTGGCGAAAACAGCAACAGCAACAAAAAAAAACCATCTCCACCCCGGCTGGGAGAATGTTTTGTACAAAATATTTCGATCCCGACCGATTTTACTCCAACCGTTTGGGCGCTAATTCAAGCAGTGCCATACACTATGCAAATCGTACTCACAGCGACAAAATTTCATCGAATTTCATCGCATTTGTACAAATGTTGTGTAGTCTGTGGCCCGCTTAACGAATTCATTGGGTTTACTGAAAATCCCAAGTTGTATCCTGTTGCGCAACATTCTCACTTGTCAGGTATAACACTTAATAGTGAATATGATCATCTGTGAATTCAAAAACCAACAATTTATTCTATTGTTTTGAAATAGATATACGGGAGGCAAGTGATGAACATATTTTAATCTCACAGCGATTAGAGCACAGTTTATGTCAAGCGAGTCCGAGAATCAGATCAGTATCTCTGACAAATTGCTGATAGGAATGAAAATTTTCCTTTCCGTGAGATGTCGGAACAAATCTAGCGATCACACCCGGCATCCGTTATATGAATTCCCGGAGTTTACCTCTGAATCCGGGAACGTAAATTTGCCCATTTGCGTAATTTTGCTCATCAGTCATCAGTCTAGTCTAGATCAGTTCGATCGAAGGCATGTAGAAAAAGTGTGATCCTACTCATAAATGCGTTACAGTTATCAATGACCAAATGAAGGACACGTGCTTTATAGTTCGTGGGAAACTGATGAAAGTTAGCGATCGATTAGATTGTGATCTCGAAACAAAACGTTTAGCTTTCACTGATTGTACCTTTCTCTATAGCGTAGGTATGATATCAATCATCAGAATGTTATCAATCAAATGATCATCAGCTAAACCTAAACGATTCTTCCAAAACGTTCAAACAAACTTTGAAACAAAAAATCGTTTCAATCTAGGTCAGCCCTCTGAGGCTTTGTTTGTTTTGCTTCTATTTTGTATTTTGTCGACAAAATCATGTTCCGTTTGAATCGTTAATAGTTTTTTTTCGCAGATTGAACAATGCTCTCCGTTATTAATATTTGGGCTCGGTCAATGACAGAATAAATAATTGTAAGAGAAAAAAAAATCACACGATCTACTCCTAAACCGGTGTATTACCTACTTGTGTGTGATCCAACCGTCAACCTATCTCAAGGAAGAAAGGTGGAGCACCGAGAATCACCAATCATAATGACGACCACGCTTTGGCACAAGAAACGGCGACAAAAACGTGGGTCGCGGATCGTTTTTTTTTTGTTTATGTTAAAACAATCGTACACTCATCCGAAAAACAAACTTTAAATTCACCTGGATTTTCACGTAGGCGCTGATTACGTGAATTTTTGCTTGACTTACGTGAATCACTTGGATGTTAATACAAATTCACTTGATCCGTACGTGAAATTCACATAGCCGTTTGCTGTCAAAACGAAGACACATTCGATTTACGTGAAAATCCAGTGGTCCGCCAAGTACAAAGAGATTTAGTACATTCTGGATGATGTTCACGTAGCCCTGAATTACTTATTCACGTAAAATCTATGTGAAAGAATACAGTTTTGAATATGGCGCGGATACAACAGTTGGTGCTATCAAAGAAAGAAATTTAAGATGATAGGGAAGCTGATTTTACGTGAGTAGACAAATTTTGGTTGTGTATTCGTTATTTAAATATTCTGCTATTTTTTACAGAGCTTGGAATCGGGAGGACGGCCAGACAACCACTATGGAGGAAACCCAAATGCCAATTTCGCAAGGATTTTAATTTTTTCTATAAGTGAAGTTCAATAATAAGAGAAGTAAAGTTGTTTAAAATAATACGTGATGTGTAAATTCCAAAGTGAAATTAAATAGTGTATTGTGTCTTGGAAGCAATAGAATGTCCTGCTAAATAAACACATTTTTTTATTTTAAAGATCCGAAAAAAGCTTAGTTATAGTTTACTGAATTCTACGTGAATCACACGTAGCAGAACGAATCCCTTGTCACATTCGATCTACGTTTTTCTCACATACAACTCATATAAAAATTACGTGAATCCTGCTTGCTGCGCGAGCTCTGTTTGCTACCTGAAATTCACGTAGGTTCCACGTGATTTTCATGGTGGCAAAAATCCATGTACATTTTCACGTAGCGTTCATGTGAAAAGTTTTTTCGGTGTAGATCACTTCAGGGCGAAATGGCGAAGTTCGGAACTCCTAGCAGTGAAGTTTTATAATGATATTTGTTAACTTTCCCAAGACCACCGTTGCCTTTTCAACAATCATCGCAGCCTATAAACTTCAGAAAATGTTAAATCAACCTCGGATTTTTAAATCCGTCTGTTTTGAACCAAAAATGTAACAAGATTTTAGAATGTTTGGCTTTTGGATATAAAATTTTAGATCCAAAGACAAATAGGTACATTAGATTTGTCTACCCATTCGGAAATGGTTTTTCAAGGCCTCATTAATATTATAGTTCCGTTCTACAAAATGAAATCATGAGACCAAATAAAGATCAAACAATTTAGCTATGAAGCGTATAAGAAAAAAAATCTACATTAGTAAACTTTGTTTTCAAACTGGCACACTGGCACTGGAGCTGATTCTTTATCGCTAATGGAAAAAATAAATATTCATTACAAGGTTGTTAAAAGATTTATGTATATGCTTTGATGGCTTAAAATGGGAATATTGGTAGGTATTTACTTGAATGGAAATTATTTAGAAATCGAAAGAAACAGAAGAACTTTTTGAAGCTCTTTAAAATCTTATCTAGTAAATCGTTTAATCTTAGATCCTCAAAAAAGTATGTACCCCGTAGTATGAAATCTGCAACCTGAGATCTAACAACTGAGACATGAGACTTAAGACCTGAGATATGAGATATAAGATTTGAAACCGAAAACCTGAAACATGAGACCTAAGTTCTGGAATTGAAGCCTGAGCAAGACCTGAAAACTGAGACGAGACTCAAGACCTGAGACTAGAGAAGTGAGCAGATATAAGTAAGACATAAGGAATTAGAACTTCACCTAACTCCGACTGTGTTTTTCATTGAAAAGGGTTTTGAACATATTCTTCCAGAAAACGTGTAATAAGAATATAAGACATCCGTGTAAAACCCTGTAAAAATAACCTTGGTGTATTTGTAAAATTTAGTCAAGAAATCATGCGACTTTCTCATAATTCATAACCATGGTTTTCCTGATTTGAAATATTAATGAATGATTATGGAAATGGAAAAGTTTTATTTAGGTAGTCTTTTGCTAACTTAGTCTCCTTTTTCTCAGCACTTTAATGTAAAAAATGCTTGTTTAATGTTCAAAAACATGTAAAGATATTCTTTTGTTTTAATCATATAGGTTTGTTTATTAAGGCATTTTGCTTATAAAAAAAGAAATTCATCCGGCATTGAAATTTTAATCGAAGAAGGAATTGATATGAAAAAAAAACCATCGTCAACAAAAACCATAGATATCAGGTAGAAAAATAAAAAAATATATTCGAAACAACTTTCAACTTTAATATACCTATTTGTGATATAAGAGGGTGCAACCATTCCCATTCATAAGGAGCCCAAAAAAGGGAAAAAAATCGATAATAACGATCGCACCTTTTAGCGATTATGTTTTTCGTGTGGTTTATGCAGAAACCTGAGATCCGACTCAAACCAGTTTCACAGCTAGCAGTTTTTGTTTGCATTCTCTAAACTTGTCATCAGGATCATCGGAAAACCATTCACACCGTTTTGTGTTGAATTGTTGGTGTGGGCGTTACTTCATTGAATGTTTCTCAAAGCTTGATGCTAGAATATCAATTATTGAATTATGCTCAGTTTTGGAACATAACGCGAACACGAGACTGAATTTAAATTTATATGGTATCGCAAAAGGAATTTCACAATCAATAAACGTTAGATTAAAATAATTTTACATTACAGGTCAATTTATTACGACTGAACAATATGGGGGACAACTATTCTCGAAGCATAAAAAACGAAAAAACGAGCGAAAATACACCTACCTAAAGTTGGCATCCCACTGCCACCGGTTCAGGCGGAAGGTTCGCTCCTGGTCGTACAGCTGCCCATCGAGGCGGCCGGTCAGGTCCCGCGATTGCTGGGTAAACTCCCGGCAACGGTTGATCTTTTCCTCGGCCCGTTCCAGACAGCGTCGGCTACGGAGCAGCACCTCTTCCAAATCGTCCTTGCCGAGACTTATGTTCAACTTCATTCGCTTTGGACTGAAAGTGGTCGCAGTGCTGTTGCTGGCGGAGTCTTCCATGAAAGATGTCGATCCGTCAAGATCGTCCTGATGGGTGTGGTCATTAATGAAACTGCCGTTGACTGTCAGATCGCGGCTAGCCGGTTCGGGGTTTCGTTTGATCTTTTTCAACTCCGGTAGCCACCAGAGGGAACGCGTGTAGCTTAGGAATTCCCGCTTGTGGTAGATTATTTCGCACGGTAAATGGGGCAGGGCTTCACCCCAACGGTTGCGAAGAATCTCGTTCGAGAGTATTGTTAGTGGAGGTAGCCAATTTATGATGAGATTGGTTTCCATTGGAGGGACAATTGGGGGAAGCGATTTGAGGATTTCTTGGATTACTAGGGCCTGCAGCCTACGGAGATTTTTCTCGCTAACTTTAGGGAGACATTTTTTTATGTATTCGAGCAATGGTACTTTTAAATCCTGGATCGATCGTACTGATTGAGGTAGAGATGTCATTGGGTTTAGTTTAAGGTCGTTGAAAAACTTGACAAGTTTCTTTTGGCGCTCTGGGTTTCGCCAATCCTTGGGGAAATATTCAAGATCTAGCGGTATATCAAAACGTCGCTTCGAAACGAATGGTTTAAATTCTGCGGGAAAATCTGGATATACGGAAAAGTTGTGTTGAACCAGATTGTTGACTCGATCAACAGCTTGATTGTAGAGCTGTATGACGAAATTGGGATCTTGACAGGCTTCCAATAGCTTGCTATTCTGATTGGCAGAAATTTGCAAGCGATGCCACAGTTCTTCCCCCAGGCAAGTTCCGATAAATGCCGTTTGAGATTGCATCTCTAGAGTAGATTCGAAATTATAAGAGGAAGCCAAATATGCAAGAGCTTTCGCGAACGTTGTCCTCAGTGGACATTTTTCCGTTTCCCGGTGGTGTATGATTTCAAAATCATGAATCTTTCCTTCCTCTAGAAGCGAATCAATATCTAACAACTCTTCCACAGATTCGTCCGTGGCAGAGGAGAAATTGTAAGCGATAACTGTTAACGGGATCGGACCCCAATGATCTGCTTTCTCCAGTATCTTTTGCAACCTTTCTCGTGATCGATCTACATTATTGGGTGTGAGGAAAAACAGCAAACCATCTGAATTTTCAACAGCATTCGGATCCGTGGAGTTCAATTCATCCAACAATAAAACGCCTTTCAAAAGTCTCAGGCATACGACAAGTCGTTCTCGTGCAGCTGCAGATTCCTGCGCTTCCAAAAACAAGCATTTACCGTCTGCTTCAATGTATCTATTCACAGCATCTTTCAACCACTTATTGATAAAATAATAAAATCCAGACGAGTCTTCCTCTTGTTTAAACGGAATTGAAATGGTCAGTTTCCAATAAACATGGTTCTTGATTAACGATTCGGAGCGCTTTTTTCGACCGCCACTCATGTGACTTCTCATCAGATCGAACAAATCGATTTTCTCCTCCTTGCGTTCCGGAATCTTCAAAATCTGCGACACACCTCCAAGGTATCGTTTCATATCGGCCATGCTAATGGTCTGGTGCTTCTCGAAACACCCTCGAGCTAACTCCGTCAATCCCCTTTCCGGCAACCAAGCCGGGCTATTTTCGATCTGCGCCCGATTTTCAACCACCTGATGCGCATTCTTCCGCCAAATCTTGAAAAACTTCCGCATTATATTGAGCTGTCTATTCTCCAAACTTTGTCGAACAAGCATCTCCTCTCGGACCAGCTCCGAAACCAGTTCTCCGAGCACTTCTTCCTGTATAGCGTCCGAATTCTTCTGAGGCAGCACCTCACACACCTGATGCTTGTAGTAGCACTCCTCGGCAATCTGTTCCACATCCTGGCCGATCAAATCATCGGATAGTTCGGTCCAAATACGTTCCGCTATCTTCAGGACCGTGGCTTCCAGCTGTCGTTTGCCTTCCTCCTCCAACTCCTTAAGGCGACGGATTTCGGCCTGCTTCCGGGCAATCAGCTCCCGCCGGATGCGCTCCTCCTCGGCTTCCCGCTGCTGTCGTAGCTCTTGCTCTTGTTTCTGGCAGGGGGAGTAGAAAAACAAAATGCAATAATTAGTAATGATACTTATCAAAGCGAGAATGAAATAATCTGAAGTCAGTAATCGCTTATAAACACTCAAGATTTGAGAGATATGTACATATGTTTCAATATTCATAAGTCAAGGATCGAAAAGAAATATTCAAGAGCAAAAAGTTGAGAAAAGTCGCCGGTAGAATAAAAACAAAACAAGAGTCAAGAAATAAGAATCAAGAATCAAAAGTCGGTTTAAAATCAAAGCTCAAGTCCAAGTAATCAACTCATGAAGACACATTACTCAAGCATAAAAAGCGCATTACTCAAAAGTAAAAAGCAAGACACAATACTCAAGAGCGAAAGTATAAGAAATTCAAAACGCAATACTCAAAGGTAAAAAGTTCAACTCAAGTAACCATAAAAAAACACAGAGGTAACAGTGAAGGGTCAAAAGTAGAGCGAAGATTCAAGGAGCAATAATCAAGAGTAAAAAGTTCAAGTGTAAGTTTAAGTATTAAAGTGTAATTAAATAGTCTGGAGTCAGATATAAGAGCCAAGAATCAAGACGTAATACTAGAGGTCAAAAACCAAAAGGCCACATTAGAGTGAAAAATCGCGAATCAAATTAAATCGAATGAAGAGTACAGTAGCCAGTAATTCAGAGTCATTTTGGAGTTCAAATTCATAATGTAATATTTAATAATTTAAAGTTAAGAGTCAAGAGACGAGAGCCAGAAATATAGAGTCAATAGTTGGGTGTCTATATCCTAGACTCAAGAAATAAGACGCGATACTCAAGAGTAAAAAATTTGATAGTAGCAAATCAAGAATCATGCGTAGAGCCAAAAATCAAGAATCAAGGATCAAGAGCTAAGGGGGCACTTAGCTCAGTCAGCTAGGCGGTGGTCTGATTTCCGATCAGACAGTGAGATGTTTGTTCTTAGTTCGTGAGAGGCTAGCCCTTTAACTGTAACATACACTCAATTTGCCTAATTGAGACTCAATATTTTAGAGTGAAGATTTGAAACGCAACTCTCACGAGTAGAAATCAATTTCACCAGAAAATTCAAAAATCAAGAACCGAAATTACAGAATCAAAGGTCAAACTCAATATTTCGAAGCGAAGATTCAAAACAAAATACTCCATGTTGAAATGCCAAGAGGCAAGAAACAAGATGTAGTACTCAAGACTAAAAAAGTCAATGATTAGAAATCACCAGTGGAGTTGAAAATCAACAGCCAAAATTGAAGAGTTTGGAATAAACATTGAGGAATAAGGCATGTCGCAATAGTCCAGAATCTATAATCATGTGTCAGATGTCAAAGAAGAAAATTCAAAACGACGTACTCAAATATAAAAAGTTTATTAGTCAAAAGTCAATTGTCAGAATAACAGTACAAAATCACAAGTCAAGTTACGAACGAGTCAGAATCGAGATTCAGCAGTTACAGTTCATGAATATTAGATCTAGGTTAGATTTAAAAATCAAGAATTATGAATAAAAAATCAGAAATAAACCAATTTCGAATTGGAAGTAAAAATACAGTTAAGGAAATCGTTTGGGAAAAAATGTAAAGCTTACCTCCACCAGTTTCCGCTTCAACTCCCGCTGCTCCTCTTCCAGCTGTTTCTGGCGCCTTTGCTCTTCCTCTTGTTTCTGTTTATTCAGCTTAAGTTGTTCATCTCCGTGCTGCTGCAGTTTGGAGATGCCAAAAATGGATCCCGCCAGAGCGGCGGAACTTCCTTCCGTTTTTGGTGTTTGGAAGGATCCGAAAATTGAGTTGCCGCTAGCAGCTCCCCCCACACCCGGGAACGGAACGTAACCGAACATATTGGAACCGTGTCCGGTTGCTGCCATTGCTGCTGCTGGTGTTGGTGTTCTTTCTTCGGATAAGGGGGTGATTCCGGAGAGTGTTGGTGAGGGGCTGGATTTGGAGAAGATTGATGGCGCGACCGGAGCGGGAGCACCGATTTCAATTTTAGATGTGGTGGCTCCGAAACGAGATGGTTGAAACAGTCCTTGGTTGCTGGAAATGGCTGGTTTTGGGAAGAGAGGTTTTGGCGAAATTGAAGTCGGTGAAGGGACTTTGAACAGTTTGTCGTCGTCCGTTGCCGGGGACAGTGGGACTGGTGAAATTGGGGGCTCCAACTGTTTGCTTTGTTTCATCAAATCTCGCAAGAAATCTTCCCGGAAGTAACCGTTTGCGTTGAAGCTATTTTCAAGCTGGTGGTCGTGAATCAGACTGATATCTATCAAAGGTTCTCCGGAAATGACCTCGCCAACTGTTGTTGTTCGTTTGCTTTCTACCAGTTGATAAGCTCGTTCTAGTTGGAAGGGCACTTCCGGTCTTTCGAATAGTTTTGGATCCATTAGGACTGTACCTAAGTCTGCATTGACAGGAAGTCCGTAGGCCTCCAGGAAAGATGCTGCCGCTTCTGTATCTTCGAATGCCAATATATCGCAAAAATGCTCTAACGAGAAAGTGGCAGGATTTCGATAAGTGTAAGCACGAAGCATTGTTTGTAGAGCTCGGGATCTTACTTGGTTGAAATATCTTAGCAAAATGCAAGCATTCATATAGGTTGTTTTCTCAACCAACCGGAAGAATCGCACATAGTTATTATTTTCGACAGCGAAGTAAACTTCCAAGGCAAATCGGACTTCTCGTGATTTGAGGATATCTTTTGGCAGTTGTTTGATCTCCCACAAAAAGTTGCCGTCGTTCAAGTTCAACAGAATCACGTAGCCCCTGAATTCGGCCTCGTTCGGACAGCGTACACCTTTCAGTCCCAAATCGTGGTACATGTATTTCAAGGATTGCAAACATTTGGTCATATTCTCCGTATTGATCTTCTGGTCGAACACCGACGGTTCCTCGGCAATCAACCTGGCAGCACAGTGAATGTGAAATCGGGCACACTGCTCTACTAATCGAACGGCACGCACCGAGCACAGTTCCTGCTGGGTGATGTCCTTCCGAATACTTCTGGTACGATCCCAAACATAATGGAACCAATCGCCGAGACCCACATCTTCATCTTCACATTTATCAGCTATCTTGTGTAGCAGGTAGCCCATCGACAGCTCCAAACCTCGTTCCGAGCGCAATTCCAGCGCCAACGGAGCTTCCTGATCAGCCGAACTTCTCGAATACTGTTTGATAGCTTTAGCATGGTCCATCTGTTGGCCACCTTCCTCGCCGCTCTCATAGGAAGCCACCTGGAATTTGCATTCCCGCATGTATCGCTCCTTCTCCGGACACATGTCCTCACAGGTTCCTTGGGTACTGCGCACCTTACGAATATCGGTCGTTCGATCCGTAATCGAGCGCACGTATTTATCGCGCGCATCCAAAACTCGATACCGCTCCTCGGCCGTGAAAGCCGGTTTACGAGCTAGGACCTCGAATTCGCTCCGCGTTTGGTTTATCTTAGGGTCGCTAGACGAAGAAGAACCAACGGCGATACTTATCGGAGCTAACGGTTCTGACAGCTTTGCAGGGACCATCCGAAGAGCCGACGGTTTGGGTGGCGCAACCACCGGAAAATTTGGGAACCGCTCTGTTTTCTTCAGAAATGATTCAATTGCTAAAATTTGAGAAATAATTAATTTTGATCAACTGTTACATAGCTTTTAAGTAAGCATGTAGTTTGATTTACCTTGCTTATTGGTCATCGGGGCTTTTGTCGTCTGCCGTTGCGGCAAACTGCTTGGACCGCCACTCATAATGCTCAACTCCTGTTGGACTTCCGGATCGATCGCTCCTAATCCATTGCCATCGTTGCCGTTACCATTACCGCCACCACCAGGCACATCATCGGTCCAATAGATGTTGAACCGCACGTCCCGGAACACATTCCCCCTGGCGAGGGCTGCTTCCGCCGCCTGTTGGCTCTCGTACTCGACGGTGCACGAAAATCGCTTCGGCCGCAGAATGAACCGATTGATGCGTCCGAACTGACTGAAATGCTGCTTGGCGATAAGCTTGTCCAGAAACAGTTCCGGGATTTGTTCGCAACTGTCGTCGACGAGGTATAGACCGTTTTAATTTTGTAAACAATTTGGAAGCATTGAAAAAACATGCACTCACCTGATTGATTTCCGTTGCGGTGAATCATCTAGGACAATTACATCGTCGTCGGACATTTTTCCGGCAGATTATTATCAAGTTTTATCTAAGCTATAAACTGGTGTTACACTCTAAGCGGCTACAACCCAAAACCAAGTTGTAATGCCGCAAAATCGGATGAAACTGGCTCCCGACGAAAATAAGTTTGGAGGGGTTTTCCCAAACTTGAGAATCAAGCTCTTTCTCACACCCCAAAATCGAGAAAGCCATTCTGACGAGAAAACGATATTTATTTGATGTTCATAGCATTTAAAATGGACATATCTTCATTCAAAAATAAAAAACAATTGCGTTGTTTCAAGTTTTTTTTTTATTATGATTTGAATTAGTGTTTAACTCATTGTGTTTTAATGGTGTCTTATCTATAATTCCCAAGGTGAATTTTTTCGAACTCTGTAATGAGAATGTAAAACAAAGAAGAAGAAAAGTATTAGAATTAATGTGCAATTTAATGATTGAGTACAAAGGTACGTCATATTTATTGAGTTGTTAATGAAATTGATAATTTTAAATATTGAAAATAATCTATTGTCCATTCAACTGCATGGTACAAATCTTCAGTTAAGAAATTATTCTACACTCACCTATAGCTTTTATATTTCTGTGGTATCCCCGTTCCATTTGTTGGTCCGTTGCTGCAACTTCCTCCAATCTTTTCCAAATTCCAACAACTGATGTAGCTGGAAATAAAAATAAATTGTTTTTATTTACACTATTTACTAATATAATGAATGTACCCAATGATTTATAGCTTACCAATAATTTTTCACTCCTTTTTCATTCGAAAAAAAAAATAAGTTTTTGACAAAAGAAATCAGCATGGCGACAAGAAACGCAACAAATTCCGAACGATAAGTTTTTGGGGCAGTCAGTTCAAGCTGTGAACTTTTATTTTGGGGTGTTGACAGCAACCCAAAAATAAGAACAGCAGCTAAACTATGTTTTGATGCCCGGGCGTTCTTAATTTTGGGTTGTTTTTATTCTGAGTGTAGAAACTTATCATTTAACAATGGTTTAAGTCAATGTGGAAAGAAAAAAAAAAAAAAAAAAAAAAAAAGTAACAAATTTCAACAAAAGTTAATACGAAAAATTCGACCGCAAAATCCCGCGTTTGTTCGCACTCGGTTTGTTTTCGTTTCAATCGATCAAGGTGAGTGAACCAAAAAGGTATGCCGCTCAAGTAACCTGGGGTAACCTCAATTGAAAACCTGCGCATCGCACGTATTATAGCAGTTTCGTTTATGACACTGGCACAGTGGCAAACTTTATTTTTTTTTTTTTTGTAAATCCTTTATTTGAAACGGCTCATACCTTAAGGCTTTAAGGAGCCAAACTCGTTTTTTTAACAATTTATTTCTTAGCTTAACACTTTTATTTTTGAGGAAAAGAGAGATAGAAAGGGAAACATGAAAATAAAAAAATTCATAGGCGAAGATCGATAGCTTTAAGGAAAAGATATATTTCGAACATGTAGTCCAAGTCAAGCATAGCCAGCACATCTCTCACCGGAACGTTGGGTGGCTTTCCTCGGGCCCGAAGGGAGTCTATAAAATTCGTTCTGGCGATAAGGTGGACCTCACACGACCAAACAATATGCTCGATGTCATGGTAACCTTGGCCGCAACCACACAAATTGCTGCTAGCAATGTCAAAACGATAGAGTACCGCATCTAAGGAACAATGATTGGACATGAGACGGGAAAATATACGAATAAAATCCCGACTCAGGTCCAATCTATTAAACCAGGGTTTAAGGCTTACCTTTGGGATAATCGAGTGGAGCCACCGACCATCCTCACCCTCGTCCCATTTGCGCTGCCAGTTGACAAGAGAGTTTCTTCGAACCAAAAAGTAAAATTCGTTGAAGACGATTTCACGTGGATACGTGTCGCCTTCCATCGCTCCCACCTTTGCCAGAGAGTCTGCCTTCTCATTACCCTGTATCGAGCAATGAGAGGGAACCCAAACAAAGGTGATGATAAAGCGACATCTTGTAAGAGCACTCAATATATCCCGTATCTTCTCGAGGAAGTACGGCGAGTGCTTTCCCGGTTTTATCGAGCGCATTGCTTCAACAGAGCTCAGACTATCCGTTACAATAAAGTAGTGCCCAACTGGCCTTGAAGCGATACTGTCCAAAGCCCAATGAATTGCTGCTAACTCTGCTATGTATACAGAGCATGGTGACTCAAGGCTGTAAGAGGCGCTAGATATTTCGTTGAACACTCCAAATCCTGTTGATTCCTCTATAAGTGATCCATCAGTAAAGAACATTTTATCAGGATCGACGTGTCTATATTTAGCTTCGAAAATTCTTGGAATCAGAAGTGGACGATGTGGATCCGGGATTCCACAAATTTCCTGCTGCATAGACAAATCAAACTGGACAGAAGAATCATCGTAGTCTAGGTTACAAACACGAGCTGGAGAATACGAAGAAGGGTTTACCTGCATTGACATGAGGACATGGTATATAGACATAAATCTGGTATGAAAATTTTGCTCAAGAAGCTTTTCAAAATTTACAATCACCAATGGGTTCATGACCTCACACCTGATGAGGAACCGGAGTGATAATAAATTGAATCGATCTTTTAGTGGGAGTATTCCTGCCAAAACTTCGAGACTCATGTTATGCGTTGTTGGCATACTGCCCAAAGCGATGCGAAGACAACGGTATTGGATACGCTCGAGTTTGATGAGGTGAGATTTGGCAGCTGACTGGAAACAGAAGCTACCATATTCCATCACTGAGAGAATGGTTGTTCGATACAATTTTAAAAGATCTTCTGGATGGGCTCCCCACCAGGTGCCAGTGATTGATCGGAGAAAATTGATTCTTTGTTGGCATTTTCCTTTCAGATACTCAATATGGGCCCTCCAGGTACACTTGGAATCAAACCAAACCCCAAGATACTTAAAACACCTCGATTGAGTGATCGTTCTGCCCAGGAGTTGAAGCTTAGGTTGAGCTGGTCTATGTTTCTTAGAGAAAACAACCATCTCCGTTTTCTGAGGGGAAAACTCAATCCCAAGCCTCAAAGCCCAGGAAGACAATCTGTCTAAAGTATCTTGTAAAGGTCTGTGCAGATGAGACTCAGTAGATCCTGTGACAGACACCACGCCGTCATCTGCAAGTTGTCTTAGAGTGCAGCCTTCAGAGATACAACTGTCGATGTCACTTACGTAAAAGTTATACAAAAGTGGGCTCAAACATGAACCTTGTGGGAGGCCCATGTAAGAGGTTCTTCTAACTGCAATATCTCCGTGAGCAAAGTTCAAATGTTTCTCACAAAGCAAGCTGTATAAGATGTTGTTCAATAGAGGAGGCAGACTGTGGTAGATATGATACGAGTAAAAGATTTAGGTTGAGTAATCATTGAAATTAGAGTATAAGAAAAGCTGTTAAATAAACCAACATTCTAGGTGGTTCGAGTTATAGGGTTTCGAGTTATTAATATGATACGAATTTGATTACTGATGTGAAAAAAAATACTACAATTGATAAGCAATTGGAAGTGCGTGATTGTTTCAGTGTTGTTGCTGAAGAGAATGAACGAAACTGCGAGAGAGAATGAATGAGTTAATGAGTAACCTGACGAAGAATGAACGGACGAGGGAAATTGATGAATCAACCGACGATGGTTGTCATTCTGTATTCTAAATTCCTAGATGAAAGATGTGTTTATCGGCAGGATTTAAAGTGATGTGGTTAAAGTGGTATGTAGGTTTGAAATAGATTTCATAAATATAAAAAGAAACAGTGCGTGAAATAAAAGTTACCACAAAGGCGCAGTTTACGCTTCCGTATGGTGAGTAAATTGAGAATTATTGATTGTGAATTTGAAGTTGCCAAAATGGCGTCGTGTACAAAGTAGTTTTGGAAACATTATTCATTCAAGTTTTGGCAGGGATGCCATTTTAATTTTATTTTGAAATCGGCCTTTACAAAGATGTTGTGCCAGTTTAAACTTTTTCGATATTCACTTTCGATTTCGTAAATGATTAATCATGGAACAAGTGCAATGATAATAGGAATATAAGCAGCAAGAATTTGAAGTTCTTAAATTTACAAAGTGATCATCAGTGCGTAGAAATGTATATATTAATCGTTGCTCAAGCTTAACAAAAAATAAACTAATCCATTAAAAGTTTCAAATAAAAAAAAAAAAACAACAAAGGAACGAGGATTTGAGAACCCGGCGGTAATGTTCACTGACGAGTTGTTTAACTTGATTCCCTAAACCTAAGAAAATTAGCTATGATCGAAAAGTTGAAGTAATTATTTCGGGCATTTTATAGAATGTTAAGTAGTTTAAGTTATTTTACATTCTATCAACTTATTGATTAGACAAGTAATCAAAAAGTTAAAATTATTAAACTTTAAAAAATAAATAAATTGAAATCGCTTTTAACATTTTTTAACATTGATTATCGGTTAGAACTATCATTTACTTATCCTTCAGTAAAGGGGTATCTTAAAGAAAAAAAAATAAGCTCACTGAAGATGATGAAATGGTCAAACTATAATCATCAAAGGTAAAGATTGTATTTTTATTTTATTAATGAACGGTCAAATTTTGATCTAATTATGTATTAAAAAATAACAAACTAAGAGTACATAAATCGTTAAGATAAATTACACATTTTGAGATAAAGATAACAAAAATTTCAAACATAGCAAAAAAAACTAGAGATTTGTGACATTTACAGTCCACAGTAATCTTGTTTTAGTTTACACGTTCAGTCCATTTTGTTCGAGTGATTACAAACTAAAAGAAATTAACTACAATAAATTTGAATAAACGAAGAATAGAAGAATAGAAAGATGTTGAATATACAATCGAATCATCAAAAGACGGCTTGCTAGTGGACAAGTCCCGTTTAGTTTGTGCGAGAGGTTGCAAACTAAATGAGATGAAATAGATAAATGTTGAATATACGATCGAATCATCAAAAGACGGCTTGCTAGAGGACAAGTCCCGTTTAGTTTGTGCGAGAAGTCGCAAACTAAATGAGATGAAATAGATAAATGTTGAATATACGATCGAATCATCAAAAGACGGCTTGCTAGAGGACAAGTCCCGTTTAGTTTGTGCGAGAGGTCGCAAACTAAATGAGATGAAATAGAAAGATATGAAATATACGATCGAATCATCAAAAGACGGCTTGCTAGAGGACAAGTCCCGTTTAGCTTGTGCGAGAGGTCACAAACTAAATGAGATGAAATTGATAAATGTTGAATATACGATCGAATCATCAAAAGACGGCTTGCTAGAGGACAAGTCCCGTTTAGTTTGTGCGAGAGGTCGCAAACTAAATGAGATGAAATAGATAAATGTTGAATATACGATCGAATCATCAAAAGACGGCTTGCTAGAGGACAAGTCCCGTTTAGTTTGTGCGAGAGGTCGCAAACTAAATGAGATGAAATAGAAAGATATGAAATATACGATCGAATCATCAAAAGACGGCTTGCTAGAGGACAAGTCCCGTTTAGCTTGTGCGAGAGGTCACAAACTAAATGAGATGAAATTGATAAATGTTGAATATACGATCGAATCATCAAAAGACGGCTTGCTAGAGGACAAGTCCCGTTTAGTTTGTGCGAGAGGTCGCAAACTAAATGAGATGAAATAGAAAGATGTCAAATATACGATCGAATCATCAAAAGACGGCTTGCTAGAGGACAAGTCCCATTTAGTTTGTGCGAGAGGTCGCAAACTAAATGAGATGAAATAGAAAGATGTCAAATATACGATCGAATCATCAAAAGACGGCTTGTTAGAGGACAAGTCCCGTTTAGTTTGTGCGAGAGGTCACAAACTAAATGAGATGAAATAAAGGAAGTTTGAATAAATAATCATTGAAATCCATTGAAAGATGGCATGCGAGAAGTCATGGAAAAAAATGCAATGAAATACAAAAAAAATGTTGAACAATATTAGCAAAGAATGACAATATGAAAATAAAAAAGACTCTTTTGCGTCAGGATAATCCTATTGTATAAGAGATAACAATCGTTCAGAATTAAAAAAAAAAGAAAAATATTTATAGATTGACGTCAATTAGGATTAAAATGACAACACATACTACGTCAAAACAAAATTTATTCGGGTCTACAAAAAAAAAAGAACAAAAAAAATAAATAAGTAAAAATATAAATTTATTCAATTAAAATAGGCTCAACGAAAACGGTTAAACTGAAACTTTTACGTCAAAACAAAACTTGTTACAGGTCTACTTTAATATATTCGTAAGCTTTTAACGATACAATAACACTAAATACTTCAAAATACGAAAAAAGGGATATTAGGTATGAATTGTCCAAAGGGATGAGAAAATAATGCACTTACGAATTCATTGTTAAGTAATACTTGCAAAATATTGGACGCTCACTTTTTCTGTCGTCTGCTAAAAAAATTAAATCCGGTATCAATAAACCGTGCAAAAAAAAACCCGAATAGAATTTTCGATTCGATCGTTGCATAACATCGCAAGTATTTCCAAAAAAAATTAAACACCTTGTGGAGGCCTCTTATACAATCTTTGATATCTGAAATCGATTGCCTCTAAACTCCCGTACGTAAATTTTCACAGCAATCCATTGCATAATAACGTTAATATTGCTTAGAAAAGTGAAAAAAATAAAAATATGGACGATCCCTTTCATCGACCCCTGGCAAAATATTTGACATCTGAAATCGATTGCTCGTCCCTGAAAACTACCGTGTGTAAGTTTTCATTCCAATCCGATGTATGATAACGACAATATTGCAAAAATATTGAAAGGTTAATATGGACGACCCCCTTTGCCAGCCCCTTACACGTAATTTAATATCTGAAATCCATTGCTCGCCCCTCAAAACTCTCGTGTACTAATTTTCATCTGAATCCAATATATAATAACGACAATATCGCATTAACAGTGAAAAGTTAATATGGACGACCCCTGTTTGTAGTTTGGATAAGTGAAATCAATTGTTTGTCTCTAATAACTCCAATGTGCAAATTTTCATCCCAATCCGATGTATGGAAACGTCAATATCACTAAGATATTGAAAAGTTCATATAGACGACCCCTTTTTCCGGCCCCTTACACTGAACTTGATACCTCAA
This sequence comes from Uranotaenia lowii, assembly GCF_029784155.1. Taxonomy (NCBI): domain Eukaryota; kingdom Metazoa; phylum Arthropoda; class Insecta; order Diptera; family Culicidae; genus Uranotaenia; species Uranotaenia lowii. Next base: position 14,991,044 of record NC_073691.1, on the reverse strand, counting down.
ATCGATTGCACGTCACTCAAAGTTATCGTGTGCCAATTTTGATCTGAATACGATGCGTAATGACGTCCATATCACAAAAACAAAGAACATTTAATATGGACGACCCCTTTGGATGACCCCTTACACAGGGTTTGATACCTGAAATCGGTTGCTCGTCATTCAAAACTCCTTTGTGCCAATTTTCAACACAATCCGACGAAAAGTTACGTCAATATCGCGGGGACAATGTTTGTCTTGTATGGACGACCCCCTTCAGTAGGGGTTATCCGAAAGTTTGAAAACATTTTTCATTATTCCTGGTCCAAGGGAGCATCCATGCCAGGTTTCAGACCTCTAGCTCTTAGGACGGCTGAGTTTATAGAGGACAAACAAACAAACCTACAGAAGTTGCTTTTTATATATATACTATAGATCAAATGTTTAATAATGTAGGAAGATAAATAGCACCGAGTATATTTGAAATTATATTGAACTACGACGTACTTATATGCAAAAAAAAATACAAACTCCCCGTTCGGATTTGTATCAAAATTATTGCTGTAAACGTAACTTACGAAAACAAGATTATAAGAGAATATAAAACAGCAGGATCATTTTATCAGTATCAAATTTAACATCATAACGAGATCGATTAGCACTTTAAATTTCCATTCATCTTCAATGGCAGGCTCATATTCATGTACGCGTAGTAAAATTGTCATTGCTCATATTCATGTACGCGTAGTAAAATGTTCGGTGTAAATTAACTATTTGGTAATAAATAATTATATTAATGTGAGCACTTTTGAATCATCTGATTAAATGCGAATTTTTCGAACATTAACAAGGAATAGAGGGATTAAATCGGTGTATGCATCAAGATCAAATTTATCACTATGAAAATCACTATTCGCAGCGTGTTTACTGATTAATTCCTGGAATTTTAGAGGTTAATCAAATTTTTTAAATCAGCTGTTACCTGGATAGGAGCTAGCATCTCTATAGCAATTGCCTCTGGTTGGGAAATTTCTGAGCCTTGTTCAGATTTTCCTGAAATGTTGGAAGATTAGAAATACATAAAATGGTTATAAGGTTCCTCGCTCTAATTGAGGATAATTTTTGCATTTTCAATTGACGATTCTCTTACCTTTTGTAAAAAAACCCTTGGGTGGCGGTTTGTTGGTATTCCATAGATTTTCTTTGGTGGTTCCAGTTTCGTTTGGGGGTATAGCTGTGATTGGTGAGAGCAAGACACATAAGGCACGAAAGTATTTTTTGACTGAAGGATATGGACACTTGGACCAACTCAGTTTGAATATATTCGGGATCTTCACACATCTTTCAAGGTTTATCCAGTCTTCGTTGTCTGAAGTTTTGATCATACTCCGGAGGTTCTTCGTTGCAGCCCGGATGGTTCCCGTTTCAGTGTCCGTGTCGTGCAAGGGTTTGGTGATCTTGTTGTCCTGCTCAGGAATCCGCGAAATTTTTAAAATATACAAAAATATTGTTTTGATTGGTGAAATAAGTGGGTGACTGAGAAGGAGAGAACCTGAGAAAGGAACTCAATTCACTCAGCAGAAGAGAAAAAGGGAATGAGATTTCGATGGGAAGTATAATCATGGTGTACTTTTAGAGTTGTAAATAATATTTTCAATGAACATTGTTTAATTTAAGGCGTTTCTTGAACGATGTATATTATCTCTAAATGTAGATTTTACTGAATAAATTTGCCAGCTTTGAATAAAAGACAAAAGGGCTAAATGAATACATTGATGGGGTGTTTTTTCTAAATTGTTATGTAGCTTTGGGGCTGGAAGTGGAAAAGTGGGACATATGTTTCTTGAGGCTGCATGGATCAGTGTCATCAAATAGTCGCTACTAGAATCTCTATCGGACATGATGTTTAGTTGGAATTGCTAACACAGTGGGCGAGACATATCACCATTGTTTTTGTGACTATTTTGGGTTTTTTTGTTTAACCGATGGGGGGGTTGGAGCGCAGTTCCGCGACGTGAATAGAAGGCACCAAAACTCTGATCAGCTCGAGGTTGGTCTTATTCCTGCAAGTTCAGTTTTTTTTCTGTCGATTATTTTTTCTGTGCCTTCAACAGTTCAGTTACACCTTTTTTCACCGGAACATTGAAAACAAAAAAACGAGAGAAACCGGGAGCAGTTATTGATATCTATTGATATGAGAGAGAGCCAAAATAAAATGAGTGACTAAGGTTGACAGTTCTTAAAGATGAACTCAATCCGCGGTGCCAGATGATCTTATTTATCAGTACTTGAAATAATTTTGATTTACACGATGCATAAAATTATCAAAATCTAATGTTTTCTTTAAAATTTACTGATTAAGTATTTAATTCAAATGATTAACTTTTCAATTTCAGATCAACGATCTGTCAAGTGTTATTGTATTTTGTGTTGAATATTGTAATTCGGTTGTCATTTCACATGAAACATAAAAAAAGTCGTTTTTCAACTCTCACAATGTGAAATATTTTTTCCTCACTCAATATTGATTGATAACTTTTGTATTTATTATAAATAATTGGTATCTATTTTGAGCAGTCATTATTCGATGATCTTTGTTTCTTACGGCTGAAATCGGTGAACTGCAGGTAGTATTTAACGAGAGTTCGCTGTTAATCGCAAATAATTGTTTATTGTTGAATATATTTTCTTCTATTAGTTAAAATAACATTTGAAAGATAAACTCGTGGTAATCTGTTATTGCTGAGTGTAATTAAGTTTGCATATAACTTGCGCATACAAAAGGTTATTTGAATGGTTTTCATTGTATGAAGATCAATGATGTTTTTGTTTTTGCGAAAGAACGACAGGCTAAAAAAAAAAGGATATAGTTCAATGTTTCAACTGTGAATACGGTTAACATGTTAAAATTTAACTAATTTGAAACGCATTTTTATACAGGTTTAAATTTTTTCGTTATCAGAGATAGTAAGAAAGTCACATCAATAATTTTTATGATTAATTTTATGTTAAATCTGTTAAGCTGTTATCAAAAAGTGTCCTGAAAAAAAAAGTTGATTAATATTCCAAATGTTCATTCATGAGGAAACCCAACAACAGTAATATCGTAAAAAAAAAAAGTTTTTTTAATAATACATATTAGTTGTTTCTTTTTTCAGTTGCTAAGCTTCAGTGTAGAGAAGGAGGCGAATGTGGTAGATATGATACGAGTAAAAGATTTAGGTTGAGTAATCATTGAAATTAGAGTATAAGAAAAGCTGTTAAATAAACCAACATTCTAGGTGGTTCGAGTTATAGGGTTTCGAGTTATTAATATGATACGAATTTGATTACTGATGTGAAAAAAAATACTACAATTGATAAGCAATTGGAAGTGCGTGATTGTTTCAGTGTTGTTGCTGAAGAGAATGAACGAAACTGCGAGAGAGAATGAATGAGTTAATGAGTAACCTGACGAAGAATGAACGGACGAGGGAAATTGATGAATCAACCGACGATGGTTGTCATTCTGTATTCTAAATTCCTAGATGAAAGATGTGTTTATCGGCAGGATTTAAAGTGATGTGGTTAAAGTGGTATGTAGGTTTGAAATAGATTTCATAAATATAAAAAGAAACAGTGCGTGAAATAAAAGTTACCACAGCAGACCTCTGGAATGCAACTTGTCTGACAACACCTCTATTGAGACTGCATCAAAAGCTCCCTTTATGTCTAGAAACACTGAAGCCATTTGCTCACGTTTTGCGTACGCCATTTGTATCTCTGAAGACAGCAAAGCAAGACAATCGTTTGTCCCTTTGCCCTTTCGAAACCCAAATTGAGTATCTGAAAGGAGGCCATTTGCTTCTACCCATTTATCCAAACGAAACAAAATCATTTTCTCCATCAATTTGCGTATACACAGGGCTAGAAGTTGGTCACTTTTTAGTAACTTTGTCACTTTTTTCAGGCTGGTCACTCAGAAGTTACTTTTTTTGGAATTTGGTCCCTAAAGTCACTATTTTGTATATAATTTCCTTACAACTGAGCTTATTTTTTAAACTTTTTCTACTCTTTTAAAACTTTAAAAACGTTAGTGGTATGTATTCATTATTTTACTATTGTAATTGTAATTGTAATTTTATTGAGTAACGATAGCCTTCTTTGGTACTACATAAGGTTAAGGAAACTATGAAGAAGCGGTTTAACATTGGAGAATCACTATTAGCTCATTCGTTTATTATTTGACGGGTTCCTTTTCTTTTCTTTCGAGTCCTGTGGTAATTCACACGACCTAAATTGAGAGAATGGCTCGGATTCAGTAAGGAAGATTTGAATCGCTTACACTTAAACATTAACATTATAAGGATGACAATTGGAATTTTAACAAAAATAGTTTTTCGCCTAAAAATATTTAGTTTTTTGTTTATTTGTGACACTTTACCAATGTTTTGGCACGGAAAAAATATTTCCTCAAGTGACACTATTACAACATGTTTAACCAAGATTTGAAGTGTTATGACTTTAAAAGGTTGAATTTGTTAAAAATAATTCTCAACCTAATTTAAAAAAAAATCAATCAAAATCTGTACAGTGCACTAAATCACACGGCAGGAAACATTCCATGCATTCAATGCTCTTGGTTGTATTCAATGGAAGATAAACTTGTGAAAGTGACTCAATTGAATCGAAAATATCAAATATTTCATTTCAAAGTTATCTTATTTCTAGACATTTTTAAATCATTTGAAAGATTGGTAGATATACATAGATTTCAAAGCCTTTTTGAAGTTTTCGATAACTTTCAGTAATTTTTGTACCTTTTTAGAGGTTTACTGATATATTTTCTACAATATTCCGCCGCACATGCCATTAAAATTATAATCAATATTCCAATAGGTGTTTCTTGGATGGATACAATATTTCTGAGGTGTTTCTTGGATCTGTTAATTTTTTAAAGAAATTGTCGTGTTAAATCATTTATGAATTTTTTTTTAAATTCCTTCCTTTTTGAATACATTTTTTTTCTAGTAAATCTTTCTAATGATTGATACGTAAATCATACAATAAAGTCTGCAGTGAATCTCTTAGGAAATGTTCCATTTTTGTAAGTAAATTCTTTTTGAGTTAGTTTTAAATTTGAAAAATTATATTCTACCTTGAAGATTAGTCTCGTAAAATTATTTAGCCTTTTTGTGTTATTATCATCTTGTCAATTTTTTCGCTAAGCTTCTTTAAGTCATTGTCAATCTTCTGTCAACATTTTGTCCTTTATATTTTTTCAAACCTCTATCATTGTTTGTCACTTTTTCATGAGGTCCTCCCAATTTTTAATGTCATGACTCTTTCATGAAATGAAATTTCTATAAATGTAAATCTTAACTGAATTTCAAGTAAACTTTTTAAACTTTTCGTTTAACATGTGCTGGTTTTTTTAACTGCATTTGTAGATCTCTCACATATAACAATTTTTTTGAAAATTTTGGTTTCTGTAAATTTATTTCGAATTGTTAACTTTTTTCAATAAAATTTTCAAAATTCGTGGGTTTTTTTTTAAAGTAAATGGATAAACTCGAAGTTCTTGTCGGGCTAAGTTATCCTAGTCTCTACAGTACGATCTTTTGGTTCCCTCCCATTGTTTTTTTAATAACTTTAGGATTCTGCGGTCGCTATTTTTAAATTATCTAAGCTCATTTAAAATGTTCCTCTTTTGTCCAACATATTGCTTTGCTACAAGTGAGACCAACAGCCTTCCAAAAAACGTTTTTGAATTGACATAATTGTCTTTAAAGCGTTTTGTTTTAGTTTTTAATGTAATTTTTCAGTTAGTTTTCGTCTTGATCTGGTCACTTATTTTACCCTAATTTTACTTCAAAGTAACTATTTTGCCCTACTTTTTTACCGCATAGTCGCTTCTAGCCCTGTATACAAGACAACATCGCTATTGGACGGTACGAATTCGCATCGGACGCTGGTTTTCCAGGCTTTTGGATAGCGATAACTCTCACTTGTCTCCATTCTTGGGGAACAATGTTGTTTTCCAAAAATTGATTAAATAAATTCAACAAGCGAAATTTGGCGGCGTCCGGAAGGTTTTTCAACAAGTTGAATTTGATTTCATCAATTCCCGGAGCTGAATTGTTACAAGAGAGGAGGGCAAGTGAAAATTCGACCATCGAAAAGCTGGAATCCAGACCACACCTATCTGGAGGCACATTCCGGATTATTTTTTGTACAGGTGTAGAATCTGGGCAGACTTTCCGTGCGAAGTTTAATATCCATCTATGTGTATATTCTTCACTTTCATTTGTAGATGATCGATTGCGCATGCTTCGTGCCACTTTCCATAAGGTACTCAAGGAAGTTTCCCGTGATAAATCGCCCACAAAATTCCGCCAATACGCCTTCTTTTTCCCTTTGATTAATTTTTTGAACTGATTTTCAAGGGTAACATAAGCATCAAAAAGGACGAGAGTTCCATATTTCCGAAAATCTTTGAATGCTTTTGATTTGTCCTTATAAAGCTTGGAACACTGCTGGTCCCACCATGGGTTTGGAGGCCTACGAGGAACTGATGAATCTGGGATGGGTTTTGTTTGTGCGCAAAGTGCACTTTCATGTATCAAACGTGAAAGAAAGTGGTACTCCTCTAAAGGAGGCAAAACATTCATAGAATCGATGGCTGTTGTTATTTCGTCCGAGTACTTTTTCCAGTCGATGTGTCTTGTAAGGTCATATGTCATATTCGTAGAATTCGAAGAGCTGACCCCATTGGTGATTGTAATTTTGATAGGCAAATGATCACTACCATTGGGATCAGGGATTACCTTCCACTGGCAATCCAATGATAGTGAATTTGAGCAGAGTGAGAGGTCAATTGCGCTTTGTCTTGCAGGAGGTTTAGGTACCCGTGTTTTTTCACCCGTGTTCAAAATTGTTAAATTGAAACTGTCACAAATGTCATAAATAAGAGTAGAACGACAATCGTCTGTTTGTTCTCCCCAGACAGTTCCATGTGAATTGAAGTCACCCAGGATCAACCTTGGCTCAGGAAGCACTGAGCACAGGTCCTCTAGGTGATTTCGATCCACTGCAACTCTATGAGGCCAGTACAAACTGACAACGCATAAGTCCTTACCTCTTATAGTTATATGACATGCAACAGCTTCAATTCCTCCTGATAAAGGGAGGTGGATTCTATAAAAGGAGTGGCGCTTATTGATCCCCAAAAGCACCCCTCCATAAGAATCGTTGCGATCCAGACGGATAATGTTAAAATCGTGGAATGAGATGTTTGATTGAGAAGAAAGCCATGTTTCAGAAAGGGCAAAAATGTCGCAACTAGTTTCATGAAGAAGAAATTTGAACGGATCCATTTTAGGAATGAGACTACGACAATTCCACTGTAAAACAGTGATATCTCCGACCTCTGGGCGTAAATTAGCCATCGAGAGAGATAAACACTGAAAGAAGGGGCCAAGTTTGCATCAATTGCTTTAAAAATGTCTTTACTACAGGTAGCATTGAGGTTACAATGCCCCTGATCGATTCTGATGCGTTGAAAAACGTGAAAACACCATTCAAAATGTCAGACAACTTGAATAGTCCCGATTGAACAGTTGGTTCTGACAAATTTACATTAGTTTTTGGGGTCTTAGAAGTCGTCGGAATTTCTGGTTTATTTTGGGGTGCAAAATTCATGGAGAATCCTGGAGGAACATTTTTTTCTTTTAAAGATGTAGTCGGTTTTCGCCTTACGCTTATTGGAGAGCTAATGGTTGGGATTTTTTTTGGAACCCTGGGGTTCTTAGAAGCAGGTTTTGCGCGTTTCCGGGAGTTTGCTACAAAAATAACTGGTTGGTCTTGATCAGTGGATTCATTATCTTCAATGTCAACTGGCAACACTGAAAAAATATTTGTGGACTTAGGTTGGATCGGAGGCGCCGCGCTCTTCAAGATGGCGGCATAGGAACGTTTTGATCGTTCCTTTAATGAGCGCTTTTGACTATCCCAGCGACTCTTAAATGCCTCGCACGAGGAGGTATCATGGGGTGAGCCCCCGCAAAAGACACATTTGTGTTCAATTGCTGAGCACGCTCCAACCCCATGATTCTCCCCGCATTGGGGACACCGTTGCTTGTTACAGCAGTGCGACGCAGTGTGCCCCAATTTAATGCAATTCTTACATTCCATTACGCGAGGCACGAAGAGCCGCACAGGAAGCCTCAACACTCCGTCAATCAAGACGTAGTGAGGGAGGGCGGTACCTGCAAAGGTCACTCGGAATGAGGCTGAAGGCGAGTACTTTTTAACTCCGTTTACGACGGTGGTAGTTTGGAGTTGGCGGCAATCCAGGATTTCGACCGAAGTCGAATCGAGGTTCCTAAACTTACCAACGCCGTTGGACTTAACGTATTCTTCCTTCAGACTCATTTCTGAGATCACGCCCTCGATTTCTACGTCCCGAGACGGAATGTAGACGCGATACTCTAAATTTATGAAATTGCTAGTAACAATTTCATTTGCGGCCTTCCGGTTGCCCACAACGACGCGCAGCTTGTTTGGCCGCACCTTAGTTACGCTGGATACAGAGGACCACCTTGCCAGATCTTTCGTGATCCGAACTACATTAAGGTGCTTACCATCTTTTTTGGGCCGGATGAAAACCACCCAAGGGCCAGAGAAATCTGAGCTTTCTACGTATTGTCGGAGTCGGGTTGTTCTACTCTCCGCAATGGATGATGAGGAATTATCAATCTGAGTGTGACTTGCATTTGAGGGACCAGACTCATCCGAATCCTCCAAATGCTCCTCATTCTCATAAGTCAACCCTTCTTCATCCATAGATGAAGGGTTAAACCCCCCGCCTTCGTTCATATTTTCTAACGGAGACACTAATGCCTTCCGTTTTGAAAATATGAACGAAGCACTTAAATGTCAAAATTACAATAAAGAGAAAAAGATAGTGTAAGTAAAGTGAAAAAAGAAAAAGTACAAACTTGTAATTCGTATTCAACGATTTGTTTCGGTGTAAGCGATGGACCAGATTCCAAATATAAACAATGGCCGGCCGCCACGTGGTTTCGTCTCGGTCCGTATCGTCCGTATCCACAAAACTCCGTCCGAACTGTTTCGCCGTCAAGATCGGAGTACGTGCTGTGTCAAGCTTGGTGAGTCGTCTTGAATCAAATCCTCTTTGGATCCTCGGTCACGGCAATCCAGGCACGAATCAGTCGAGTCTCCAAGAAATTCCCAGCTGCGCGACGGTAGTGTAATTCCGGATTCAGCAGGCTGCCAGGTAGGTTAATCCTCGATATCTCAGTGAACCGTGTAAAAACTCGCGGATTTAACGTTTTCACAATCTCACTAAATCAATCGAATTAAAAAATTTTCGATGGAGAAACGGGACACTACGACTACACTCTTCGATGTATGAAAACAGAATGGCAGTGGCAAACTTTAATAATCAACAAAATTGTCACTCGAGACTATGCAAATATGAAGGCTACAGTTTTGGCGTTTTTTTTTCGAAATCCTTGACAATAAAAATGCCATTTTTTAAAGCATGTAGTGGACTGCAATATAACAAAAATGAGTAACAGCATAAGATTCATTTTAAACAATATTCTATTATCTAATATATAAAGATGAGTTGGACTATATATGTTTGTTTGTTTGTATGCACCTTATACAAATCGACACCGCTTAACCGATCAGCCTGAAATTTGGTACAGAGATGTATTTGAACCAGGGTAAGGTTTTAGTGGTAGTTCTGAACCCCTCCCACCTAAGAAAAGGGACCCTCCCATACAACGTTCTATTTTATTCTCACGAACCAAAAGTCATGGCATGGCATTTTGTCAACCGACTTTTTTCCCCTTGGCGGGTTGTTTTTAGCATCACCATGGGCATTAGAAACGACCGTCCTGAGTTCACGTGTACTGAACAGCAAATCAAAGCCTGCTAATGATTGAAATTTGGATAGCGAAGTTTTTGGCGGGCTTTTTTTCGTCTACTGTTCGTAGCACAGGGCACAAGCACGTGATTCTTGGATGAAATAATAAGTCTACTTTTGGGATAAGAAAAACTTATCGCATGTTAGGAATAAATTGATTTGAACAGTGGTTTTCAAAGTAGTGCCTTTGGGGGCGTTGAGAGTCAACAAGAATATGCAGTAGTTGAAGTATAAATACAATGCATTATTCATCTTCATTATGAATTCACTTCTTCAGTTGAATAACTATTTTGAATGAAAACTTATTTTCCAGCTTTTAGGAACCAACAATTTTCATATTTTTGGAATTCCTCATAGGGTAAGAAGCTATTTTGAGGGTTGTGAGTTGAAGGCTGCAATCTCGATGCTTTGATTGCCGTGTAGGAATTTATCAAAAATTATCCATTACAAGATTCGGAACTCTTGCAGAAATCGACGGACAAAATCCAAAAGCGCCACCATCAAATGCTGCGGCAGAAATGCAACTATTCAGTAAAACACGCTAAGAAAAAAAAACAATTTATATTACACGGTCGGAAAAAACTAGCATTTTGAAGGTTCATTTGCACAACAAACACACTGAGATCTTTCTCTACGTGGTCTTGGCTCTCCAAAATTAGCACGGTTTTTCGGTATCAGAGTCGTCATTCGCTATTCAAAGCTTTTTTTTCTTGGGGGCCGTTCAGATACCATGTGGATAGAAAAATGCAATTTTAGACCCCCTCCTTCCTCTGCTCGGACAAGCGTGGACGTTTGGCATACCCTAAACCCGTCCTCGGATGTCCACGTGGACAGGTTTGAATTTTTTTTTCTAAATCTCATTTGACAGTTAGAAAACAGTAAAACACTACTTTCTGCTTTTTTGTTATAGAAATGGCTGATTTTGAAAAAAAAGCGAAATAGCATTTCCTGATATGAAATAATTTTAAAATTTTAAATTTCTTAATTATGTTATTTATCACTTGCTTTCAAGTAGCTACTAGATGTTTAAACTTAAACTGGAAAACTTTGCAATTTTAAGATTTTGAATAAAACATCTGAATAAAACTAGATACAATTTATCTTCATCTGAATGAATTAAACTAAATTAAATTAAGACCTTGGTAAAACAATCTGTATTATATATCATGTATAACATAAATCAGGATCGCAATAAAAATAAATACTTGGCCAAGTCATCAAAACCCTTAATCGCAATATTCTCAGCACTGTTCCGTGGAATTTGAAATCAATGATCAGCCTCAACCAGATATGCAGTACAAATAAGTTATCTGTTAAAATTGAAGATTTTATTTTTAATTGAGGAATCTGAATGCGCAAAAACGAGTGAGGTTCTCAATTAAATTGAGTCAGTGGCATAGCATTTCTCCAAAAATTGGCGAAAGTATGTCAGAGTACATTTTGCAAATGTATTCCAAATTTGAACAAAAGCGTATTAGAGTGCATTTGAACCCCCCGGAACGAGGGGTACAAGTGAAAAATTCAATTATCGAGAAATGTTGACCTTTTCTGTCAGTAGATGGTGTTAAGGTTTGTTAAAAGATTGTCCGTTGGCGTTTATATGAAATATTTTAAGAGCTAGGTATCTTGGAATATATTATTTTTGAATTTATTCAAAAGGCAGGGTAGACAATCAAATCAATTCTGGAAAAAGTTGAAACCAAATCCATCGCATAAAACTTTTCAGTAATTAAAACTGAAGTTGTTATTTCATACAGTTTAATTTCTTTGGCCAAGTTTGAGTCATTTTTGGTCAACAATGTGTTCAACTCTGCCATCCAATTATGAGAAAACTAGAGCCTTTAGTTGTGCAAATTCAAACAAATGATTTCTAAGGATTTTAACATTGATCACTCTTCATGATAATCAATGGAATAGTTGTGTCAAAAAATAGAAAAATTGAAATGTAGCTCAAATAAATTTTTCATAATATTATAAAATGGGTGATTTCGGTTCCAAGGTGATGTGTTTTTTGATAACTTTAAAAACTATTAATGAAATTTTTAACATCTATCTAAAACAACTTATCATTCTCATCATAAGTACAAATTAAATTTGAATATACTACTCTACTAGTGAACCTTCATATAAGAGAAGCGACATCTGATCCCTCTTTAAATAAAATATGTGGCAACATCGCCGAAATCTTGGACAAAAAAATCCCCAGCACTGTTTTCTGGCTCAATGTTCAAGCTCTAAAGTGAACGCTCCTTCAATCCAACAAAACAACATTGAACTCGATGCCCGAAGGATCGCGATAACCGGTATGAATGACTTGAATTTCGTTAATAATTAGTTAGTTTTCTAAATAGGAACACGATTCACCAAAGCATTGAAAAAAATTGCACCTAATCATAAATTCATATGACCAGCTTAAAAAGTATCTGTTTGAACTATAACAACAATCACAATACCTTCCTTGGTTGAGTTTTCAATAAGAAAGGTAAAAGCTCTGCGACAAAATGCTCGGATCGATTGGAATCGATTTTGACAGTTCTTTTGCTCGATTGGAATTTTGTGTTTCAGATGTCACTTCTCTTATATACAGGTTCACTATACTCTACGATAGATCATTCATTTTGATAAGTGAAATAATCTTCAAAAGAGGTCGTGTGCATACATATGTTTACAAGCTTATGATATTGGATTTTCATTAAATAACACATGGACAAGATGAAAAATACATTGTTATCATTTGAAGATTATATAAAAAGACTAGATTTATTCAAGCTTCTCAAAAAAATAAAAGGTTGATGAGGTTACCAGAATTTTTCCGGACGTCCGGACCGAAAAAATCTGGGCAATTTTCTGACACAATCCGCGTAGTTGATTTCAATATGTTTAACACTAAATCCGGGCAATATCCGAGCAAATTTGGTACAAACCACGGAATTATTCAGTAGAAATCAAGAAGAGAACACTTTAAATATTTTTTCATCAAATCTCATCAGCGGATGTATTTTAGACTTTAAAAACAAGTCAAGATAAAACTTGCCATAAAAAATTTCTTTTTGAACCTTAAAATGGAAAATTGTAAAAATTCAATTTAATTTTATTTTATGCTTTACTAATAAAATGAATTAATCCGGGTGAAATCCGGGCTTTTTCTAACGAAATCCGGTCAACCGGGCCGGACCGGATTTCCCTCAAATTTTGTGTCAAATATTCGAACAAATCCGGATAAATCTGAGCAATCTGGAAACCTTAGTTTAAAATTTTGTTCTTGATTCGATGAATAGGCAATCAAGGGACATTATTTTAGCAAACCTAACAAGTTTTTCAATAATGTTAAAAAGATAAACTTTGTTAAAAATCCAATTAAAACTTCTAAAAGGCTAACAAAACTTACAAAGCTTACATGGCAAAACATGGTCAAATTTGTTAAAATGATGAATAAAAAGCTTTCAAAATTTCGAAACTCAAATAAATTTTTATTCATCTTTTATGTGAGCCCGAGCAAGGCCGGGTAAATCAGCTAGTTTCTTATAATTCGAAGTCATTATAACCTCAAGAGCTAGTAAAAATTAACTTGTATTTTATTGCGGAAGTAAGTAAAACTCCTTGAAAAAAAGATATATTGATAATAAATTCTAATTAAATTAATTATTAAATCAATAATTGGAAATTTTCGATCATATTTAATGTTGTATTCTTCGATTAAGTGAAACAAGAGAATAACTGTCTAAAGGTATTTATTAGGACTTGTTTCTTTCGTGGTCAGAATACGACTAGTGAAAATTTTCTAGTTTGTTACTGCATAGCCATGACAGCAAGTCATGGCTATCTCGACTATTCCTTGATATCTCCCCCTTTAAGAAAGATCGTAGTACATCAGTCAACTGGGAAGCCTACGATTTTGGACTAAACGGTCAGGAGACTGGGAATGGATAGTGACAGGAGGCTGGATGAAACTATCATCATGGCGTTGCTTTGTGCTCACTTCAGTTGGTCTCGGACTCTGCGGCTTGGCAGGATTCAGAGTTGTTCGAATCGGTCTTTTCAGGAAAAGTTCAGCAGGTGTCTTTCCTTCGGGGGCGTTTTGGTTCGGTGTTGAACGGTACGTGGACAACAGAATTTGAAGATGCTGGAAAGTTGCCCTGCTTTCCCCCTTGACGAGCTTCTTAAGATCCCTTTTCAGTGCGTCTACGAACCTATCGGCTTGTCCGTTTGACTGCGAGTGATGCGGAGCCGTGATCATGTGGTTGACTCCGTTTGATTCGCAGAACTGCTTGAACGTTGAGCTCACAAACTGGGAACTGTTGCCTGTTACCAGGGTACGTGGATATCCATACCTTGCGAAGGTTTCTTGAAGGATATCCAGTGTTGCGGTGGTTGTCATACTGCGGGTACGGAAAACTTCGGGCCACTCGGAATAGGCGTCAACGATAGCTAAGTAGTAGTAGCCATCCACAGGACCAGAGTAGTAGACATGGATGCGCTCCCATGGCTTCGTTGGAATCGACCATGACTCCAGATTGGTTTTCCTCGGAGATTTTGCGGCGCAGAAACTACAACGTCGAATATTGGATTTCTGCTGCACGGACTGGATGAGTGTGTTGAATGGGACCGACCAGAGATTGAACTGATCAATCGTCTCGATGCCGAAGACGTTGAGATCCGGGTTCGTTGAAATGAAAACTCGGCCTTGCTTGGTGGTACCATGGACGGTGATATTTGCAAGAAATTGACCGATGATACCAATCTCGTCTCCTGATGCGCTGACAGCTATAACTTCCGGCTCTTGAATTACTGGTTGACCAATTGTTTCCCAGACCTGTTCGGAGATGATTGTAATGTCCGACGCACAGTCTAGTTGTAACTGGACTGGGAAGTTGTTGAGATCCACTTTGATGTATTTTCGTTTAGTGGAGTGGTCCAATCGATTAACCAAAGTGCCATTGGATTTGACGGTGTCCTTGGGCTTTGGTTGGTCGACTGGTTTGAAAGGTTTCTGCTCAGCAGAGGAACAATAACCATCTTTGTGACCCTTCTTCTTGCACTTGCTGCAATAACGATGTTGATAAGGGCAATCCTTGACGTAGTGTTGGTCTCCACACAGCCAACAGGGTGTTTTCGGGACCTTTTTGCTAGCAGGCTTCGAATGATGGGTGATGCTGTTGACGTACTTGTCGTTTCCAAAAGAATGTTGTATTCTTCGATTAAGTGAAACAAGAGAATAACTGTCTAAAGGTATTTATTAGGACTTGTTTCTTTCGTGGTCAGAATACGACTAGTGAAAATTTTCTAGTTTGTTACTGCATAGCCATGACAGCAAGTCATGGCTATCTCGACTATTCCTTGATATTTAATTTCTTAATATTTCAATAATTATTATTGAAATATTTAGGAATTGAATGATTGAAAATTTTCTAAATGGATTCAAATGTTGACCATGGAAACCAAAAAAATGTGTTTGAAAGTTGCCGGTTAACTTAAACTAACTTTTACTAGTTTTTTTTTGTTTTTTATGTAAAATTATTCTGTAGAAAGTTTTTTTCTCTTTCATCTTACTTATGTCATACCTTCCATGTAGTGATCTTGTCATCGAATGAGGTTACAAAATCCTTGTTTCAGATTTCATTTTGGCGATTTCAGAGACCCGAAGTGTTCTGACGAGAGAAACAGCTAGGGTTTATACTATTCGAAAATAGAGTTCGCTAGCATTTAGTTTAGTTCTCCCTTTTTTCTGTAGGTGTCTCTTTCAGACATATGAAGATGATGAGTATTGAGACACCTAGTATTTACTAGGTGTACTAGCATGACTGAACCAGATCAACGTTGGTGCTAATCCAAACTAGAGATCGCTGTCATCGTATTTAGTTGTTACAACTTTGGTCAGAGGTCTCTATTAAATTGAAAAAGAAAAGCGGTTGGAATAACTGCTAAATTTTTTAAAGGATTCCTGTGCAGATTTCGAATAAGATTTCCATGACTACCAAGAAAAATGTTTGTTTAGAGTTCAGATTGGTTTTGTCCATTAACTGTACCGTTCTATTTTTCTAGACAAATTTATTATAAAAATTAATGGTAAGTTCCAAAAACTTTTTTTCCCAAATAACAGAAAAACTGAAATTAAATTTGCAGTTTCCTGCTCCGGAGAAACGACGCCAGTTGCGTCAGACGGCTCTGGCTCGAGATGTGGAGGCGGTCCGGCAACAGGACAACTACCTGAAGGATATGCGACAGATTGAGCGGAACAGTGAGCTTTGTTTGCTCCGGAGGCAACAGTCGGTCGAATGCGAACAACATCGGCAGCAATCGGACCGGTTGGCCGACGAAGAACGGGAAGCGGCCCGGCAGCGGAAAATACAGGTTTGTGTTGTTGATTTATGATTGTTGATAGGGTAACCAGCTAGAAGGAATTTGCTTTATTTCTTTAAAATTTAAGGATTTAATGTTTTCGTCCAAAAATTATTTTAAAATCTGAATAGGTTAAAACATTTCTTCAGATTCTACTTCTATGATGTTTTGTCTAAAATGATCGTTTTATTAAATTTAAGGAATACAATATTTCTTTAGAAGATCGAGTTTTGAAATCGTCGTTGTTTAAAAATGGAAAAGTAGAAATATTTCGGATTTTTTTTATAACAAAAAAAGGAAACTAATTGAAACTCACATTTAAAATACCTTTAAGGAAGAGCAAGACTTGGCCATGCAACTTCACGAAGCCAACCGAAGGCGTATTCGTGAGGAAAAGTTGCGCCAACAGCTTCGCGAATCCAACCAGGAGCTACGGGAGCTGGAATCGAAACTGCGAGCCGCCTACGTGGCCAAAGGAATAGCCGCCCAGAAGGCTGAACAGGACGCCAAACGCCTCGAGGAGAAATTGGCAGCACAACGGGAGCAGGAGGAATTAGAAGAACAAAGACTGAAGAATCTTGAATACTTACGCCAATGTGAAGAGGCCGAATGGCAACGAAAAATCAAGCTTCGAGAAAATTTGCACGCCCAAATGGAAGCCGTGGAACAGCAGAAAAAGATTCTGTACCAGGAGTTCCTCAAGGAGAAGGTTTACCTGGACGAAATTTGTAAACGCATTGCGGAAGAAAGGTTTCAGGAAATTCAAAAAAGGATGGAACAACAGGAACGTACTCGTAAGGAAATGGAATTCTTCCGGGAGGCTAAGCAACTTTGGCAAGATCGCCAGAAGCTTGCAATGGCCGAAGAAAACGAAAGGATCAAACAATATTTGGAACAGAGGGAAGAAGCGGAAAAAGTACAACAGCGAATCAAATTTGAAGAGTCGAGATCCAGGGAACGGCTTAATGATAAAATGGTTGCTGAACTTCAAGAACAATTTGTAAGTATTTTAACATTTTTTCTTTTCGTAGTATCGTCTCATTTATTACCATCATTTTATCTTAAACCGCGCCAAAATTAAAACTAGAATTTTCTGACTCTGTCAAGGAAAGTTTTTGAAAAAGAGTAAATTCTACTCCTATCGGGCAACGCCTGGCCAAAACATTCTAACAAACCGGGCGTTTTACGGACCGTTTCTCTGTAATCCTCGAAAGAGATGGCTCCGTCTCGATCGATATCCATCCGGTGTATGATGATGTCGACCATGTCCTTAACAGCTTCTTCCACTTCCTCCTCTTGATGCTTGATAAAAGCGCTTCTAAGTAGAATCATCATGTGGTCTCGACGAATCACTCGTTCACCGGCAATGTCGTACACCCGAAAGCAGTATTTTATCTTTTCCTCGAAGGTTCCCCTCAGAAAAAGCGACAGAGTGATGGCCCACGTTTCCATTGTTATACAGGAAGTCACACCCTTGTCGAGGGCGGCGAAAATCCGTCCCAACATTATGTTATCCTTGAGGCCGAAGACGGTATCGAATACGATTGTCAACTGGTGCCGGCTGACTTGCTCCTGGCGACGAGCAGCTCCGGGAACAATTTCATCCCTCAAAAGTTTATAATAGATCAGCAGAACTACCTCCAGCTCCCTGGCGTTGAAATGTGTTCGTTTCAATAAATGCTTCACCGTGTCACCTATCTTGTTGAGGAATCGAATTTCCTCTCCAGCATCGAGGGTTAAATCGACGGACATTATATTTTTAGTTTATTTTACTTTTATGTTTTTTTTGCCCTAGTGACTTTCTAAAGTTTCTAAAAGTAAATGAGTACTTGATTGAAATAATTAACTTACCTACTATTTTTAATTTACAGGACCAAGCTCGTAAACGAGAAGATCTTTTGATCGATCTGTACGCGGCCGAGCAGGACGAACGCCAGGAGGAGCGCATTCGGCGGGATCTAGAACAGCAGTTGCGTCGACGGATCGAGGCACGTCTCGGCATAGAACGTCAGATGGTGGATCTCGAGTGTCGTCGACAGCGGGAAGCCGAAGAAGAACGGATATTCAAAGAAAATCAGCTAAAAGCGTGGGCCGAACGTGATCGGCTGGAGCAGTTATCGAACGAGAAACGCCGGCTGAAACTAACCGAGCACCGTCGAGCAATCCAGGAAATGATGGAAGATCGGCGACGTCAGCGTGCCGATCAGGTCAAGGAACAAGTGCTGATGCAGAAACAGTTCGAACAGGACGAGCAACGTCGGCAGGAGATTATCGAAGAGGAGCGTATCAAGCTGCTGAAGGAACATGCGACGGCTTTGCTCGGGTTCTTGCCACCCGGTGTGCTGCGGGAAAGTGATCGGGAGCACATTCCACTACCGAAACCAAGGACAAAAAAGTAACCGGCTAAAATAAATCCTTCTGACTGGACGCTGAAAAAAGGTTAGTTCCTTTTTCATTCTGTTAAGTATATCACATTCATGTGGGATAGATTTCTAGAATTTTATTTATCTTCCTAATTTTTTGTTTTATGGTTTTGGAATTTCTCGTTGCCATTTCTACAGAAAAAAAATCTTGGTGGGCGTAAAATAATTTAAAACCTGAGTTTCTTTCTTTTTACGGAAAAGTTATGAGACTAGAGGGTTATTTGCACTTTAAAGCGATCTATTTTTTTTTAAAGAGACGAAAAAGATTCACTTTACGTATTTTATCAAGGTGGATAAAATCTTTATAATAAATGCTGATTTTTTTTGCAAAATTGCCTTTGGGGTACTGCGATAGTTGAATAAAATGTTAAACATTAAGAGGTATTAAGAGTGGGTGGGGTAGGGAAGATTAGTCATGAATTCTTTCTATGCAATTGTAACACGAAGCATTCGGATATTACCTTCTAGTTGAAAGAATGTATTGGTCTTTCGTTGTTCTAGTTTCATTCAGCTTGCGTGCTCGGTTTCTCAACTTGCATTTTTAATCATTGTGGTCCTCCTAACTGGCCATATTGCGTTCCACTCGACTAGTTTTTTTTGGATCCTGTCGGATGATTCTACCTTAGTCCACTCAACTTTTCTGTTTTTTACAGAACGACCTTTCTAACTCCCCTTTTTTCATAGTTTCAGTTCTTTCTAACCCACAGATTTTATTTATTTTTATATTATTTGGTCCTTAGGACTTTAACAATTGGATGTCAGCCCTCAAAAATAGATTTTATTGTGGTGCGTTTATGTTCAACTCGAATGGCAAACCCGTTTAGGGTTTCAAACGTGAAACTACATCGTCGGTGTAATCAAAAGGCAAAAGAAATCAAGATTTAGGAATGTAAAAGACAGTTCTGGTGAGCTTTTTTAAAGTAAATTATGAGATTTTTACGAAACCGGTTGTCATCAAAGTAATAACCCAAACTGTTAACAAAATAATAAATACTTTATTTGCTATACCTTAAACTGACTATTGCGAAGGATTACACAGGAATGTTGTTGTCCGCTTAGATTCTAACCATGTTGACTAAATATCCCTATACAACAACAAATAGAGCACAGTATGTACCATTTTTGATGATCATTATTAAGAACATCAGTGTGATTGCTTTCTGTTTCAACGTTCTCTTATCTGTTGTAACATAAACTGTTCGATTATTCTAGTACTTTGTATTGCTTACAGTTTTAAACGAAGAAAGTAATGAAAGGAAAAGTTTGAATTAGGAAAAAACCTGAACATTGGTAAATTTTCACTTCCAACACTTGCAGGTTGCCGTTGGTTTAACATCGGAAAATACACCGACTAACAACAACCATGGAGGAAAGATGCGTGCATTTGAAGTTTGTTTTTGCCAGTCTATCATAGTGCAACAACACGTGTTTGAGTAGGTAGTTTGTTGGTTTGGCGGATTGCTGAAGTAGGCTGGGAAAACCTCTAAGATGCAGAGAAAATAACCTACTATGGTGTTTTTTCAATCTAGAAATGAACAGCTTTTCAGATTTGAATTGATATTACTTGAAAAAGTTGAAGAAAAGTATTGTTTTTCTTTTTGCTTGAATGATTGCATCAACGATTGTTATTCGCGGCAGTTTTTTTTTCCTTCTAACTACCGATGCTTGTTCCAATTCTTTCACGTTAATTGCTGCTGCCGCATAGCAGCAGCAGCTTTCTTCGCTCGATCGAGCCTCTAGCTAAAGAAAATCGTGGCTCGAGGAAATGCGGATATTTTTTCTTAGCGGATTCTCTACAAGACATGCCAACATATCTCGCTCACCACTCGGATGGAAACGGACGGCTCAAGAATTGTTACTGTTGGCTAGTTATCGTGATGTAACTGCAAACATCCGTTAAATCGCGAGACTTGTAAAGATAGATGACGAGACGGGAACAGAAACAAGTTTAAACCGATCAGTTAACGGAGTAGAAAGGTTGGGGACAGTTATAAAATGTTGCAGTACACGACTAAAAGCGAAAACGTTTCCGTAATTATTAGCACTCGAGTTACATCTGTATGTAGGTACGTCCAATGATTGGTCTACGCCCTTGCTAGCAATACTTATAAATAATACGTGTAGTTTTCTGCTTAACGAAAATAATCACATAAATCACAACAACGCTTTTTCTTGTTTTCTTCGCCAAAATACAGACATTTTGAAGTTTAAATTTTTACAACTTGGTTTTCGATTTGTTACTATTTTAGCACTTTTTTGTTGTAGAGTCCTTAACTATTTGATTCAACGCTCCAACCATGACTACTTTCGTTTTTCGGTGTTTTGGTTAGTTGCTGAGCCAATTTCGAAAAATCGAATGAGAGAGAGACATGTTTCACACATTTCATTGGCTATCGCGTAAGAGATTCTACACTTTACTCAGGCACTTGAAGAGTTTTGTTTTGTTGCTTCGACAGGACACGTTCGGGATTCCTCAGGCATTTCAGAATCCTTCCCGAGCCTTTCGAAACCGCATCGTTCCATTCGGCATTTCCTCGACGCAAGGGACTTGGACCAGGTTGAAATAGATGGAACCTTTAAAGATAAAACATGATTAATTCTATCGATCAATCTCAAATCTAAGAACAAAAAAAAACTTTTTCAGTCGATACGTTGGTTGGAGATCAGACGACACGCTTATGACCTCTCATGATATCAAGTCATGTGCGAGCGCACACGGCGTCTTGCCTCGTTTGAATCTGGTTTAGAAAATTTAAACTAATTACAGGTGACTACCCCTGCAGCTATGCGTCGTAGAGTACTTAATAGTTAATTGACACCGTTTCGCTGTGCCTTTAGGTCGGTCGTTTGTTATTCATACGTTTATTGGGGTCGATCGGTACTTACCCATGACCTGCGCTGCCGAGGTATTAGTTTTCTTGAGGCAATCGTACAGCATGTCGTCACACTTGCAGTGGGATCTAGTGGGGTCGAGAGAGATTAGATTTCAGTTTAACATTTTATTTTTTCAAGAATCTAGTTCATTTGAGTGTCACAATCAACAGTTACTCACTTGGTGTAGATCGAGTTGTTATTCAGATTGTACCGCTTCTGGTACGCCCGAACTTTCAGTGGACACAGATCGTGAGTCCGGCAGCACCGATCCATGGTTGCGTCATCCCCTAGATCGTGATAGGTATCGGCAATGTCCCCGGTGCCGCACCACTTGGTCCCGGGAATGATTCCGCTGAGCAGTGAAAACGGACTGGTATTGAAAATCCCCCGGCGACTATTTTGACTCCCGCCATCACTTCCGCTTGTGACCGCATTCCTATTTCCGCCGCCGGTCATCAGCTGGAAGATGCTCAACGAAGTTGAAGTTGTTGAGGATTCTTCGTTACCCTCCTCGGCATCGTCATCCGAATCGTTTATTCGGTAGGCAACGTGATCGAGTGATGCTGGTGCGGATCGCGTTGGCGGAGCGGCCGTTGCCCGGAACCGGAGCTTGGAGTTGATGCGATCGACCTGTTCGCACTGGTCCATCAGCTTGATCATGTCCCGGAAGCTGATCTCCAAGGGTCGATTTATAGATGAGAGGTTCCTCAGTAGTTCGTGGCCTTCTGCATCGTTGCTGTCGAAAGAAATTACAAGGTTATCGAAAGGTAAAAAAATAGAAGATTCATTCAACCAGTGCAAATCCCACTACGTAGCAGCAGAAGTCTCATTACACTTTATCATTTCTGTCAATATAAACACATTTTCAACATTTAAAAGCAGAAGTCTCAATCAGTTTAGACATTAAAGTTTTTAAAGCAGAAGTCTTAATCCGCTTTCGTCAAAAGTGTGGTCGTCGTCAAGTTCCATCAAATGATAGTGGATCTATTATTAATAGTAGATTTGAACAAAAGAAATCCCAACAGTATTAAGCGGCGCACACAGGGGTAACATATGAAAAAGGAGATCAAAACTATTTTCCGCCGAAACTATGCGGTACTATAGGTCTAAAGTGTCTTCGAGACAAACGACCAACATTACAAGCGCTAAAAAATTAGTTTTTTAAAAAATTGATTAATCCACCTAGTAGTGAGTTAGAAAAACTAACTTTTTTAATATCCATTTTAGAGCTATACTGTCTGAGAAAAGATTTTAACTTGTACCAATTCTAGCAACTTTGCTGAAGAAGACATAGCTGTAACAATAATCGTTTTAAAGTTATGACAATTTTTAGAAAAAATAACATCAATTCTCAGTTTTTTCAACATAACTTTTTTGCGCGTGATTTTTCATATAAAATATGTTCTAGAGAGTTTTGAAGACAGAAAAGTTGTACACTTTTGCTGAATATACTGTATAAACATTTTGAAGTTTAAACGAGATATCTTAAAAATACTTAACAAAAATAGTCATTTTGAACTGGTTATATCTCCTGAGTTCGGACGAGTTCGGTTACATATTTTACAGTTTTGCAATTAGAAAAGTATCGCCTTTTAAACAATGTACAACTCAAAGTGGCCAAT
This sequence comes from Uranotaenia lowii, assembly GCF_029784155.1. Taxonomy (NCBI): domain Eukaryota; kingdom Metazoa; phylum Arthropoda; class Insecta; order Diptera; family Culicidae; genus Uranotaenia; species Uranotaenia lowii. Next base: position 14,967,876 of record NC_073691.1, on the reverse strand, counting down.
TGTGACCCTCTTAGTATAAATGTCAATAGAAGTGAGCCGAAGGTGAAGTTTTTATACTAATTTGAGCATATAACTAATACTATTAGGCTGCAACATGTAGGATTCCTAACAGTAGGCCCACTTGAACCACTTGGACTTGAGATGGTAGATGGGCTCAAATTAGTATAAAAACTTCATTTTTATCTCCCTTCTATTGACATTTACACTATGAAGATCAAAATTGGCCACTTTGAGTTGTATGTTGTTTGAAAGGCGATACTTTTCTGATTGTAAAACTGTAAAATATGTAACAAAACTCGTCCGAACTCAGGAGATATAACCAGTTCAAAATGACTATTTTTGTTAAGTATTTTTAAGATATCTCGTTCAAAATTCAAAATTTTTATACAGTATATTCAGCAAAAGTGTACAACTTTTCTGTCTTCAAAACTCTCTAGAACATATTTTATATAAAAAATCACGCGCAAAAAAGTTATGTTGAAAAAACTGAGAATTGATGTTATTTTTCTAAAAATTGTCATAACTTTGAAACGATTATTGTTACAGCTATGTCTTCTTCAGCAAAGTTGCTAGAATTGGTACAAGTTAAAATCTTTTCTCAAACAGTATAGCTCTAAAATGGATATTAAAAAAGTTAGTTTTTCTAACTCACTACTAGGTGGATTAATCAATTTTTCAAAAAACTAATTTTTTAGCGCTTGTAATGTTGGTCATTTGTCTCGAAGACACTATAGGTCTAAAACGCATAGTTTCGGCGGAAAATAGTTTTGATCGCCTTTTTCATATTTTACCCCTGTGTGCGGCGGAAGTGAAAATTTGAAGGCGCCAGGTATCAATTACTGCGACCAAATAGTTGCCAGTCCGCTCACATTTCGACCCATGACGTCTATAAACGAAATTTTTCATACAGAAGTTATGTTGAAGAGTTTCAATCTACAGTACCGTTCATTATTCTATAGAAATAGAAAGCACGCACACTGTCACTTCGACTTTAAATTTCCGTTTCTTTTTAATCTGATGATATTTTATGTTCAAATTTTCTGGGTAAGATAGATCGACTATCGCACTATTATTACACAAAACTTGAGCTTTCTCAAGTATGTGTGACCTGAGATAAAGCAATTCTACGAAAATCGTACTTCTTGGACTTTTAACATTCAAACTGGAATATTTCAGAAAATATGTAAGGTTACATATATACAAAGTTGAATTTCTATAGAATTATGAACAGTACTGTACTTGTAAATCTATTGTAATGGTAAATAGCAGAAGTCTCGATCCATTAACATTTTTATTCATTATTTTATGCACTAATTTTATTCACTATTTGATACGGTGTCTAACTTCCAATTTCCAGTAGCTCTACCGTTTTTGGCCTTAATGCATTTTCCAGCCTCAATTTTCGATGACATTTTCTAGTTTTAGCAGAAATGTTAACATTGTACTTTGACATTATTTTCATTTTGATACGAATTTTTTAAATGTTTAACTGTTCGTTATATATATTTTTTTTTCAATAAACTTTTAGTAAAATTTTGATTTAAGAATTTTAAATGAATTGGCGTCAGTCTTTGTTTGATTTATTCATTTCAGCAATCATTTTTCCGTCATATTAGCATTTTCTATTGGCAGAAGTCCATATACAGTTTGTAATTTTCCAGCGATAGAAGCTTTCAGTTAATTTTTCTTTTCCACGCTACTTGATCTTTTCGAATTATTTATCAGTAGATGCTTTGACTTAAATCCTATATCATTTTCTATAGGCCTGTTTCAAACGAGGCTGGGTCATTCGGCCGAAAGCTATTCTGGTCATTTGGTCGTATGGTCACCATGCCGAATGTATGCCAGGCCGATAAGACATATCAACTTTTGTTTGCATGTTGGGGCAAATGGCAGTTAGGCCGAATGATAGTTAGGCCGAATGGACGATAGGCCTGATGTTCGTAAGGCCGAATGTTCATTAGGCCGAATGGTCGTAAGGCCGAATGGTCGTAAGGCCGAATGGACGATAGGCCGAATGGTTGGCCTTGCATTTATTCGGCCTTATGACTATTCGGCCCAATGACCAATCGGCCCAATGAACAATCGGCCTATCGTCCATTCGGTCTAACTACCATTCGCTCCAAAATGCAAATAAGTGTTAATATTTCTTATCGGCCTGGCAAACATTCGGCCTTACGACCATTCGGCCTAACTACCTTTCGGTTTAGCATCCATTCGGCCTTGCGACCATTCGGCCTTACGACCATTCGGCCTTAAGATCATTCGGCCTTACGACCATTCGGCCTAACGACCATTCGGCCTTATGACTATTCGGCCTTATGACCATTCGGCCTTACGACCATTCGGCCTAGCGACCATTCGGCCTATCGTCCATTCGGCCTGATGACCATTCGGTCTTATAATATTCGGCCAAATAACCTTCGGCCTAATGTCCCATTCGGCTTATTGTCCTATTTGGCCGAACATCCTTCGGCCTTTTAACCCATTCGGCCTAGCGACCTTCGGCCTAACATCTTTCGGCCTATCGGCCTTCGGCCGAATGTCCGGACCCGTTTCAAACTATAGGCACGAATTCAATCAATCGAAAATTTACTATATGCACAAATCGCTGAAGTATATTCTTCGAGCAGTAGTCACATTAGTTATTACATATTAGAAATGTACCGAATAGTGGTATTCGGCGAACGGCCGAATACCGAATATTGACCTTTTCAACTATTCGGCCAAACGAATATTCGGCCGAATATTCGGTCGAATATTGAATTGAGTTTTTAATGAAAAACATTTTAGCGGGAATTTCAATGCTTTCTATTTCTTCCATATCAACGCCCCTCATGCTTTTTTGTCAATTATTTTCAACCAGATGATATTATTGTATGATATATAACAATATATTTTTTAAGTAGGGGTCTTTCTGATTTTGAAAATGTCACCAATAACTGAAAAGATATCAGATGACTAGTCGCTTCTAGGGCGTTTATCACCAAAGAGATTGCGTTCCTGTAAAATCTAGGATTAAACATGTCGAAACAGGTGCCAAGCTATTCGAAATTGCTTCTCTGAAATTGAATTGCATGAAGGACGAATTTGAGCAAGATATCTTCAAAATAGTTGTTGAAAAGATAGGAAGATCAGCATTCGGTGAGGCATTCAGGACGATTTAAAAAAAATTAAAAATGATAAAATTTATGTTTATTTTGAAATTTTTAGAAAAAAATGTTATTGAACACAAAATCTAAAAAAAATTAAAGAGGAAATTGAGTTTTTGAATGTAAAATGCCTTAATAAAACCATTTGTAAATAAAAAAAATCTGAATAAACCCGAGCAAAACTTGGGAAGTTTTAAATAAAGTCTGGACATCCCGGCCAGATTTGACTTATCTGGATTGTTTACTGGGTAAGCCTGAATATATCCAGAAAATCTGGAATAAACTATAATCAAAGATTAAAGCGATACATTTCAGCATTCTCCTGTACAATCTACATTGAAAAATACGCGAGAACACTTTAGATGTTTTGCTGAAACCATAAGTTTTTAATGATTGTGTTGCTTTTACAACATTTCTTTTGGATATTTTATAAATTATCGTATATTATTTGAAAAATTTACAAGTCTGTAGTAGATATTCGGCCTATTCGGCGTATTCGGCCGAATACTTAGCTCAACTATTCGGTGGGCCGAATATTCGGCTTAACGGTTTTTCGGCGGTATTCGGCGCCGAATATTCGGCCGACCGAATATTCGGTACATCTCTAGTTATTATTGGTTATTTTTTTTGTCATTTACATCGTATTAATCAAGGAACATTAAAAAAGGTACTGCCAAGCCTGCCCTGATCTAGTATTGGTACAGACTGTGAAGTCACAATCACGAAAAATCTGTTGATTTACATACTAGGAAACTTGCCTTTTTCGTTGATAATTCGAAGTATCTGCTGGAAATTTTCCACTTTTAAAACATGTTGTTCTTTAAGGATTCTTGCTTTTCAAGATCGCTTCAAAAAAAGTTGGATTTTCGAGTAATTTTTCTATAAATGGTCTATATCAAAATCGACAAAATGGTGGATTTTTCTAACATAAATTGACCAAACTTTAAAATTCATTTCAAAGTCTTCCATGAAAATGTTCAAGTCAGTGCAGTTTAAGCTCCTTATCACAATAAAGTAATCGAAGCACAAATTTTTATACAAAACCACATTCTTTTATTGGCTTTTTTGTTCCACATAAGAATGTTATATGGTAAACCAGTTGGATAAAATCAACAGCAACACTCAATAACTATCAGCTAGATCTTTTTAAAGCTGATTTTTTCTTCAATTTTGCACGTTTTAGATTCAAGATGACATTGCATTCATTGATAAAATAGGAAAAAAATATAATGCAATCTTCAAAAGACCAAAGAACTTTATAAAATAATGTTTTAGAGGCCTTCCAACACAATCAAAATTAAATTGGAATCAATTTTCGTTCTAAAACGTGTTTTTCTTTGATATTTCTGCCATTTCCATATATATATATTTCCGATACAAACTGTGGTATCGAGAAATCGAAGAAGTCATATGATTTAAATAGACTAAAAAGTCAATTGACATATTTGCATATTACGAGACGGTTCATTAGTATATTTGGTCGATCAGTGCATCTATTTGCGGTGCCAGTTTGGTAATTATCTCAGATATCATACAAACGTTTTTGTGATGTCACAAAAAAAATATGGCTCTCGGCACTACCTTATTTAAATATTCCTTGCGTGTTAATAGCATAAATTTAGACGTATTTTTAAAACATTCAGAGATGCATCTCGTCAGCATTCGATGAGCCCCACAATGATATCCATCGATTCAAATTTCTGTATGGTATGCTCTTTTGAAGTGTGTGTGTGTACAAAAGCCGAGGAACTTAGATGAAGAGAGAAGATACCAAGATACGCCAATGATCACGCAAGTTGTGCAGCCCATGATTGGAATTGTGTCTAATTGTGCGAGAAAATGAGTAAATTTGTGTTAAAATGAGAGACACCAGTGGTCGGAAAAAAGGAAATTGCGTGAATTGTTGCAAAATGTGCAGTAATTGTGGAATTTTGACCATTACCATCCTACATACAAAGAATTCTCTCTCTATTGCTATATATTGCTGGTAAAAGCACGCTCTCAAACCACCTTGCCTTCTATACATGGGAATTCTGTTGTTCAATGTCTCATGCATAGGTACCTAGCTGGTGTAGAGCAAATACGTTACAAATCATGGGAGCTTTTCATCAACTAGCTTTAAATTTCAACACCTTTCTTCTATTGGTCCACTAATGCCTGTCTATCCACCTTTCTTTCATATGCTGTATAATAAAAAATCAAAATATTTATTTCTAGAATCTCATCTCGCCGAACATGCCATGGAGTTTTTTAATTGTATAAAACGCGGCGATCATAATCTTTGAAACAACGACATTCATCGTGTCGTTTGGTCATTTTAAATTGCTCTTATTTCATGTGGCACTTGACAATAAGAAAAAGAAAAAAAGTTAAATAGAACCAATATTGAGAAAAATGCTTCAATTCACTTGCTCGATTACAATTGTTTCGAACATTTTTTAACGAAACCGCGAAATCAAGCGTAAAGTCCATTATTAACATTTTAACATTTTGAACGGTCCCATTTCATTGTGATTGGAAAAAAAAAAACAGTTGCATACTTACTAAATTTCGATCAGCTCGCAACCGATCAGCCGCTTTTCCGGTCCCAGCTCCACGACGGCCACCGTTTGATCGTGGAAGTAGATCATCCGCAGCGATCCCGTATCCAAGCGACGCTCACTGTTTGTGTTGTGGGAGGAAGAGAAGAGAAAAAACAATGTGGCAGATGAGAAGACGAAAGAAGGTAATCACTATTAGCTATTAGGTACACCCGCTCCCGTGAGGTGTTTGCGGTATGGTGTTATTAACAATACCTGAATATGGCGGAAATGAAAACAAACAAACAACAATTGACATCAACTAAGTGCGGTGGCACACCGCACAATCATAAAAAGAAGCAGGCGTTGATTAGGTGGCTGTAAACCTTTTTTTTTGTTTAACGTGCTGCGGTGGGAAATGAACGGCTGCTGTTTAAAAAAGCCCTCAAGGGTTTGTGGGAATGGGTTTGGATTTATCACTTTGAAGCCGAAAATTATAGCAAAGGTTGATTACTTAGTTCGTAATTTTTTTTAGTAGATGACCTGAAAAACTGAACCTAAAATAACTAGGTCTATCAATTACAGACACCTTCATAAAATCAATATCATGAAAGGTGATTTGCATTTTCCAATATGACGTTGACGAATGTACAACCCATAGTAAAAGTAATTTATAGGTATACTGTTGAGTTGACAATCAAGTTCATGCTAAGGTTGTTAGTCATTGAAAATCAATGGTCCTCCATTACTGCCATGCATAAACACTTGCTACTGCAATCGTCACGTCAGATTTAATATTTTTCAATCCAAACATAGCAACCATATGCGCAATCAACCGGTTTGACATGATAATCATCAACTGATTCAGCGCCTACTAAGGATCAAATTCATCTTCTAAATGTATGTAGAATATGTATCCATTGCACATATCCAGTTATTGCAACGTCTTCGTCGCCAATTGCTTGACATTTGCAAAACAACTCTCGGTTTAAACGGCGCACATAGGAGTACTCTGTGGAAAAAGTTGGCCAAAACCTGTTTTTTTCTTTAAAATGATTAAAAATCTTTTTTTTCAATGTTTTCAAGTATACACAAGTCATTTTTAACCAAAATTTCGAATTTCTTAATTTTGGTATTTTTGGGTCACTCTCTGCACCCTTATAAAATGATTGTTTTCAAGCAAATTCGAAGCAAACCAGCCGATCAACTATCAGAAATGACGAAAAATACCATTTTTTAAACATACAAATCAAACGCAATTAAACACGTTTGTATAACACAAAGTAAATGCATGGCATGCTCGCTATCTGAAACAAAATTAGGGACAAAAATCGCTCAAATTTTTAGATTTAAAAATTGAAAATAGCTCGAATTCGCAAGTATGCGCAAGATTTTTCTTTTGGACGTGTTTAAGGAAGTTAGAAGCATTCCTGTGATATGTGAAATTTTTCCCGGCGGAGCCCGGAAGATAAACTTCAACACTAATTTGTAAAAAAACAATATAAGTTTATTAAAAAAACATTGCACTATTTTGTTTAGCTTCTCTATTACATGTGTTTATCAAGAAATGAACGCAATTTCAACCATAATTCATTGTTCATATTATAGCTGAAGATTTGTAGAAGAAATTTTGTTAATAGTCACATTATTCTGCGTGCTACGCAGCCTGAAATTGTACGTGTTTATACCAAATTTTGAAAGACAAAATTTATAATTGTGATACATCAATGTTTCGAGCTATGGCATTACGAACTCCCTTTACCGATGGTTGAAAATCGACAATACTAATATACAACAACTATCTAACAACCGAAAAACCTAAAAATTAAAGATTTTTTTTTCAAATTTTAATTTTGAGGTTTTGGCCAGGATTTGGGGTAAAATACTCCTGTGTGCGGCGTTTTATTGCATTAGTGATGAGCTTAAATCGAATACTCAATCGGATCGGGTGGTGATATTCCAAAACTTCTCGATTGCGCTTAGCGCTCTTTTCCTACAGTACAGCCATTCACCGGTCATTACGTATTCGATGAAGCACTAGATACTTAGATATGCAGCAGTGGTCGCAAAAGCGTCTCCCCAACGCTCAACCCGATTGGTATGTCTAGGAGGCACATAGCTAAATTAAAACGTGCATGCGATGTGGGGAGTTAGTGCGGACCGTTTTTTTTGCGCTCTGCCACTTAATCAGTGCCGACTCGGATGCCTGTGGGGGAAAAAAGACGGCGAAAAGATCCCACTTAAAAATGGGTCCGTGTATGATTATTATTGAATTAAGCTGTCATTTACTGCTCAATTTGGCCAATCCGATAACTAGGGGAGATTTTCCTCCCAAGATTGGGGAGTTTTTTCCCTCATCAAACAAGTTTCGTAAGCGTATACTCGACTCGCACGCGATCTGCTACTGTGTAAAGTAAGAGAGGTTAAACAGATTGTCTTTTTCAAACGTATGATTAGTTTGAAAAAAAAAGTGATTTACGACTACATTTTTGTGAAATACTCAAGTTACGAGATTTGCCGAAACTGATTAGTTTATAACGAATCTACCAAAAATCGGTAAAAATTTTTGTCAACATTAACGTACAAATAACAGAAATCGGCTAAAAAATGCTTCAAAACAACAAAATATAAATCACTCAATCAGGAGTATTTCGTAACGTAAGTGAAAGATACAATTCAATTCACCTAAAATGGAAAATATTATTCTCTCGCGTATCTTTTTGAAGAAAATAGACAAAAATTTTCCGACACCAATACTGACGCCACCTTTTAAATCCAGGGTAATTGAAAATTTTTCTTACTTTTGGAATTTACCTCTCGAATTCTCGTTTTGAATATAGTTTTGACAAATTCAGAAGATTTTCCTCCTTGGGCCAACTACATATTTGGTTGTATCAGTTCATCGCCAATTTTGAGCAATGCCACGATACCAGATCCTACCAAAACAGAGTATCAAATTCGTGGAACCCAAATATGAATGGGAATTGGTAATTTTTAGAATCATTCTCTCTCAAATATTTGGCCGTTAATTGTGAAATCGTAATGAACTATTTGAAATGGTCGCATCAAAAGATTGTCAGCCAAACTAAGATGATTTTTTTTGTTACTTTTGCTTTTTGAACTTCGTTGGAACATCAAGGCGGGACTTCCCAAAAAAAAAAAACATTTTGTGAGATCAGCTAGAAGCCTGCATTAAAGCACGGTGGATATGATTTAAATCAAACTGAATGAAATTATGATTTAAATCAAGCTCAATAAAATCATGACTTAAATCACGATTTAAATCGAGATTTCAATCACTAGAAAGGCTTGAATTTAATCGGAAAGTCCAGTTTTCTTTCATCAATTTTGATCCACATAATCAAAATTTATTCACAAAAGTATCTAAGTGTTGTAAAATTTTTTTTGAGTACATTCCCAAGTTATGACTTTTTATAAGAATTAAAAAAAAGGAGTTTTATTTTGCATCGAGGAAAAATCTAAATTCCGATTTAAATTAAGAGAGCCGGTTTTTCGGAATCCCAGATAATCGAATTTTGACAATAAATATTTTTTTTCGTTAATTTTCTAACACTTAAATTCAACTTTGCACTGGGCTTTGAGTACATTAACGCAAGATTTCCGCAATAAATTTATATTCATCAGAAAAGCAATTTCATACCGGTTCTAGCTGTGTAATTACTTAAGCGCTGCAATACTTTACAATAATATGATAAATAAAAATGTTAAATACTTTCTGAATATTCACAAGTCAGCATAAACTACCGTTGAACGTTGCCTAAACCTAATTCTGTCTGCGCCAAACACGCTGAACCTATTTAACTTTATCTTATTTCGATTCCGATGGGTGAACGAAAATGGATTTACTTTTAGTTTCATATTCATCATACTTGTTAAAAGTATTGCAGCGCTTATGTACACTGCCGGCCAAAAGTTTGGAATACCCCCCAGAAAATATGAAAATTTTGTTCTGCCATATCTCAGCCATCTATATGACATTGAGCAAATCTTTTGATCTCATTCGAAAGATAATGAGTTAAACCTTCTACGGATGTATTTGGAAGAATGATTATATTTTCTTTAAATATATGACTAAAATTTAGTTTAAGTTAGAACATTTTCCACAACATCCAAGGTGGGGGGGAACAAGGTCAAAATCCAATTTACACTATAATCCTTATTCCATAATTTTCAAAAAAAAATTTGTTGAATTTAGTGCAAAAGTTTGCAATGTACCTACTTAAAATAAACAAATTAAGTTATCGTCCAAAAGTTTGGGATCCCCCCTTAGCATGGCGTATCGGCCAAAAGTTTGGGATCAGCCTGCTAAAAAAAATGCAGTTTTACTTCGTGCGTATCCCTGTTATCAAACAACGTATTGTTTATCTGGAAAGCTTATTAGGAAGCTTAAGATTGAATAAACAATTTAGTTTTTTTTGGCATTAATTGCTTAGTCAGGTCAATAAAGTCATTTCAATAACTTCATTAGGTTTGGTTAATAAAGTTATTTTCGTTGACGGATATTCATAGTCCATGCAGTAGTACACTGTCAAACTGTTTAAAACTGCATCCAAATTGGGTCTAAATTGCATCATTTGGACTAATCTTTATACCAATTCCAAAAATAAAGATTCGTGACTAGTATAACGGGTTTGAATCTTAACCAGTAATTTAGACCAGGGCTACAGTAAAAAAAAATGGAAATGCTACGCCGACGGACAGGGATTGCATGTATATTGGCCAACACTAGAGAAAAGGAAAGTGAAGTTATAATATTCTTAAAAATAAACTAAATCCTTTGAAGAGTTATTATTTTGCTAAAATTCAGAGCACGCATGGCTGTGCGTGGTTAAACTCCTCTTTAAATAAATTAAAATTCCTTCTTCTTCCAGTTGCTCTATAAAAATGGATTTCTGTCTGTCTGTCTGTCTGTTCCCTATAGACTCGGAAACTACTGAACCGATTTGCGTGAAACTTGGCAGGTCGGGGTATTGGAGGCCGGGAAGGTTTCTTTTATGGTTTGAGACCCCTCCCTCTCACAGGAAGCAAGGGAGGGGCCTCCCAAACAAAAGACAAATGTTTGCATAACTCGAGAACCCATCAAGCAAATGGTACCAAATTTGGCATGGAAGTGTATTTCGGTTAGAGGAATGTTTCTATGATAATTTGATATCACTCCTTTTTTCCAGTGGGGAGATAGGAAGGGGGGAGAGGGGCTCTCTTACAATTTTTTACATAACCCGAGAACTAGTCAAGCAAATGGAATCAAATTTGGCATGGGAGGGTATTTTGGTACGAGGAATGTTTTTATGAATTTCATTTTTTTACATAGCTCGAGAACTAATCGAGGTAGTTGAACCGAATTTGGCGTGGGAGTGTATTGAAATACGAGAATGGTTCCTATGATTATTTCAGACCCCACACTTCAACCACAAACATCCGTCCAAAAAAGAATGAAATCGTCTGCTGGGCGATAATAAACCTCATTTTCTACCCGGCAACATTTTTGATCGCGTTCATCGATTTTGACGAAACTTGGCCTGGTACTGGATCAAACATTTTTACAACTTTGAACCAAATTTCAAGATTTTATAAAAATTGTCAAAGATACAGCAAATTTAGTGAAGCAATTCCAAATTTCACTTTTTTACGGGAATAGCTGTAACTTTGTTTCCAGTAATTGTAAAGACATCAAATTTTGTAGAGCGTTAGTTGGATAGTTGAACTAGATTGTGTGAAAATTTTATGCAAAAAATATCAACCGAGAGAGAAATGGCAGCTTGTCAAAGTTGGAAGTGGGTGCACAGCTTCACGCGATTTCATTCTGTTTTGAAGGTAACTGTACATTTTGGCATGATTGGTAAATCAATGAAGCTTATAAAAACAGAGCAAAAATTGCAGATCTTGGGAAACTTATTTGAAGATCAAGTTTCAGAAAATTAGATTAAATCATCTTTTGAGTGCGTTTTGAAACTCCAGTTGCGGCTCTCATTTAAAAGTGGTTGTCTCTGAATTATATTGAAATTTGATTTAAAATTATGCCTACAAAAAAAACAAACATGAATAATTTGTTAAAATTTAATTTATTTTTGGAAAGTGTAGCAAAGCACACCGGGTCAGCTAGTAATGTAATAAAAATTTAACAAAACTACTGAAAATTCGTGAAAGCTTTATTCTTGAGCTTACATTAGTCTGAAATAATGGTCAAAATGTCCGTCAGTTGCATAATCTACTTTGCACAACCTTCGACGAACCAAAAAAGACCATCCAGTGCTTTCATGCTTAGCTGCAAGGAATATCTAAAGGAGATAGTGCCAAGGCAGCCCTGATTTAGTATTGCTGGAGACTGGGACGTCACTGTTGCCAAAAATTTGTTATTGTAGATGGTAAATTTTCTTTTTTAAACAAATCTGCAAAAAAAAATCAACTTCGAAGGCGTTGAATTCTAGAATGGTTCTTGTTCCTCGATACTGATACTAAAAAGTTGGATGAAAGAGTTGTTCTTGTTTTAATTTAGACGATTAAAATTGAACACAGCAAAAAAAAATTGTAACGTTGGACGATGTAATTTATGACGATGTTAGCCAACCTATGTATTTTTATTGATTTCGGTTAAAATATTACATCCAAACGATGTACACAATTCGAACACGTCATGTTGTGTAATATTCCAACTTACTATCACCCTTATTCTCGTTTTCGATCGAACGACATTCGTTCGAAAGTTTCCCCAATTCGCATTCTTGTTTTCGTTCGAACGTGTCAGAACAGTTCGATCTTTCGAACATCGTTCGTTCGAACGAATTGTTGGATTCTCGTTTTCGATCGAAAGTATTTTTACTATCGCCTGACAAACGCGAGTCAAATGCTGCGAATAGCGAGCGTTTGAATGAAAAACTTTTAAATGTTGCGAACATTTTTTGTGTGAAATTAACAGGAATTCGGAGGAAAAATAAAGGAAGCTCGAAACTAATCAGAGTGAAATTCCAATCCAGATTTGAGCCAATTGTCGCGAGAATGTTTTATTTTAATTTAAGGTAGAAGGTTTGAATTTTGTTTTTTTTTCGGGATACATTTTTCGATTTTTTTTTTACATCCAAATGACGAAATATTCTACATTAAGATAAATTTTTATTTCCGCATAATCGTAACATGTCGTCAATATTGTGATTTTCCACAACCGGCTGGTATTTATCAATCGGCTTCGACTCGTTTCTCATCTTACCAATACCCAAAATATTCCCTGCTGGTGTCCCGTGCTGTTGATGGTTTTTTTTGGCGATCAGGTCCGTTTAGTTGAAAATTGTCCTTTTTCCTTCGTCACCGGGTCGTTTGCTACGACAAAATTTCACAAATCAATTCTTCTTCTTCTTCTTCTATACTCGAGCCGTTCGCTGAACAGCTCTAGATGGGCTCAGTGACGAAACTATAATGCCCTGTGATTTTGTAGACGTAGGTTCACCATTTTTTTTTTTTTTGTGTTGTTATTAATTTTGTAGTTTTTTTTTTAATTAATTTTTAATTAATTTTTTTTTTTCGATTTTTTTTTGAATTTATTATTTGATCCAATCTCAGGAATTGCTTCGAGCATTCTTTTATGTTTTTCTGCATTGATTCAGTTACTCCAGGTAATTGCAACAGGGCTGCGTAGAAACTCATTAAGTCTCCTCGTACAGCGCGGCGTTCACTCTCTTCGGCGTTGACTACAGCTTTCCGGATGGTCTCTTCCATTTTTTCTTTTTCGCTCGTCACATGTTGGTTAGATAGTGCCACTCCGTTTCTTCCAGTTTCTTCTTCACATGAATCTACTGTAGGAAATTCATATTGAGGCTTTCTTCGTTTCGTTCCAGTTAGCGGCTTGATAGTTGTTTCTGAAGATTTGGGTTGTTTCCTAATTGCACCTGTGTCTACATTCACTGCTGCTGCGTTTACTTCCTGATCAGTTTGCCTGATCGTTTTGGCTTTACTGGCATATGTTGCCTGTAACGTTGGAAATTCCTCGCTGTTGGCTAGTACATCATACATGTTGCTGGTAACCACGGGAATCAGTTCCTTGGCTTCGACGTATGTCAAATTTCTCTTTGACATAAGTGAGCGGATGCTCATCTCTCTTTGGCGAGCTGGACAAGTTGGATCATTTGATTTGTGTGTAGACACTCTACAGTGGAAACACTTGACTTCTGCAACACATGATTCGAAATTTTCTTCGTGAATTTTGGAGCATCTGTCACACCCCTTTTCTTTGCTTTACAATTGTTAAATTTGTGGCCAAATCGATGGCAGTTTTCACAGAAAATCAATTTTGGGATGAACGGTTTAATTTTTGTGGATATTCCATAAAGTTTCACCTTCTCAGGGAGAATTTTCGCACGAAATGTTATGCTTAAACTTGTTGTGGGAATTTTTTTTTCCTTTCCGTTGTCCCATCTATTCATTCTATACACCTGAATCACATTGGTGTTACTTTCCATTTCGGCTAGAACTTCTTCCGTGTCTATTTTGGTAGGTACTCCACTTATGACGCCGGTTATACTCACCGCATGCCGTGGGATATATGCTTCGTACTTGTCCTCCATACAGCTAGTTTCCGTTACCATTAAGTTCGCTTTCATCCAGCAATTTAGAAACACAATGAGCTTGTTACGACCCAGGTACTTCATGTCCATGACGTTGTTTCGATACTTCTTCGTCCTTCGCAGCAATTGACCAATTGAAAATTTATTCAATTTATCCTCCTCCTTTTTCGCTTCAATGTAGACACGGTATGGTCCTACGTCATTTGCGATATAAAAATACGACTCCTTAGGCTTCTTATTTCCGTTTTTATCCGGAGGGATTGTCCCTCCGCTTTCCGCCATTGTCAGCCCTTTTCTCTAATGTACTCTTTTCCTTTTCTAAGTTGAAGAAAAATTTTCTCCGAAACAAAAAAACACGTGGAAAATTCTTTATATCGGCTCGCACTTCTTCGCTTATGCCACTTATACAACCGTTCGCTAAGGCGCACCAAACAAGAATGTCACAAATCACAAAAGCATGACTTCTGTTTACTTTCAATTCGCGATTTCGAAGCTAATTTTTGACAGCTCGTGTGTGTGCAAGAAAATGTAAACAAACGGGTGGAAATACTAGCTTCTAATAAATCATTATTTTCTTTGATTTGGTTAGGATTTTCAGAAAATGACGGATACAGATTTGAAGTAGAAGGTTCAGAGATTATTGTGAGTTATAGGAGAAAATCTGTATGTACCGTGAAGCATCGCAAATCGACATCAAAAAAGGTCAATTTTTTACTACTCCAAAAACTATTCTGAGTATTTCACATATTTTTGAATGAAAACTCGAGCCAAATGCACATTTTCAATTGCAGTTTGTTAAAAGAGTAGTCAATTAACGTTCCTTTAAAATTTGGGAAAGACCCAACAATTGGTAAGGTAGAATTTTTTATTCGAAAAAACATAAATTTTTGCTATTTTCTATTAGGTTTCCTTCTGCAGCTGCATACAATCAGGCGTGATAATTTTAAAGCTGGAAAGCGGATTTTTATATTTGATGGTGGTTGACATGAAAAAAAATTATATCCTTGGATTACTACACAATTCAAGTTTACTTAAATGCTTTTCAATTGCCATCGTTCAAGGGTTATAAAATGTTTTGTATTTTTATCGGACCTCATGATCTTATTTTTTTTTTTTGGAAAATTTTATTGAAAATTATATTTATACAACCACTAGCCGTAGAAAATTTTAAATTAAAACTTAACATTTTATACTGTCTTAGGCTGAAACTATTTAAACTTTTATATAACGTATTTATTAAATGTAACAACTAAACCAAATCCAATAGTTATAGTTTAAAGTAACAACGAGAAAATCGTTCTTTTATATAGACTAACGAGAATCGCATAAAGTTTGATATGAAGATATGATAAAAAATATAGATTATTGGCAAAAATTAAAAGTTAAGAAAATGGACGAAAAGATGATTCACATAGGGGCCGTTCAGATACCACATGGACAGAAAAATGAGATTTTTGACCCCCTCCTCCCCCTCCGTGGACATTTGGCAAACCCCTGCCTCCCTTCCGGTATGTCCACGTGGACAGATTTGAAATTGTTGTTTTTTAATCTAATTTGTAATAATTATAATTATTATTAATTTCAAAACTATCATATTTATAGCTTGCTTTCAAGTGGCTACTAGTTGCTTAAACTTAAACTGGAAAGCTTTGCAATTTTAAGATTTTGATTAAAACATCTTAATATTTATTCACCTTT
This sequence comes from Uranotaenia lowii, assembly GCF_029784155.1. NCBI lineage: Eukaryota > Metazoa > Arthropoda > Insecta > Diptera > Culicidae > Uranotaenia > Uranotaenia lowii. Next base: position 14,951,931 of record NC_073691.1, on the reverse strand, counting down.
ACAAAATGTTTTGAAAGTAAGTATGTCCACGTGGACACTACCCAAACCCCTATCCCCCTCTCCGTGGAAATTTTCATACCCCCTCCTCCCCCCTAAGTTGTCCAGGTGGTATCTGAACGGCCCTATGTTAGTTTTCTCTGACCGACTGACTTTTTTAAAATGGAACTATCAGATAGAATTGACTCTCCTACCAGGCTAATTTATTTAAATTTACTTTAAAACAAACTCCAATTTTTCAAAGGAGTGTTTTATTTTTCAAAATCATTTGGGTTTATGAAAACTTAACTCGAAGCAATGTAAAGTTGTCTATAATTAATCGTTCACCCAGAATGTTGCTCACGCTACATCGTACTACCCCAGATGGCAGCAGCGCAGCTTCGAAAGAGCGGATTGGCTGGCGAGAAACGTCACCCGGGCTTCGAAATTTCTAACTCGATCGGGTAACACCAACTTCGCACGTATCGCGTTCGAACGAAAACAAGAATAACCTTTTCGAATTCGTTCGAAAGTATTCGTTCGATCGAAACTCAGATACGCCGTAAACAAGAATAAGGGTGTATGTACTATTACATCAAGTAGTCAATGTTTATTCCAATTGACTTTTTAAATAGTTTTCGTGTCGGAAAGTTAAAACCGGATTGTGGAGCTTAGGAGGATTTGCTCTGTTGGTAAGTCATATCAATATTGATAATACATCTAAGCAAATCTATTGATGATAATTTCTTAACATAATTTTGCTCTTTCAGGAATATTGGCCATCGTTAATCAGCGATACAAAAGAGTTCCGGAGAAAAGAAAATAAAAACAGTTGTATTTGAGGTGGGTATTCTGCGTTCAGTTTTTTATCCTCCCTGTGAACTTTGTTTAAAGAAATGGATTGTCACACTTTGCAAATGCGAGGTTGTATGACCAATGGCCTTCAAATGGACAGATTAAACGGATGCGGAACATCGTCAATAATTTTTTTTACGCGTGTGAATGTTTGGCTGAAGGTAGAAAAAAGGATATGATCGAACATTTCAACAGGATACTAAAAGGTTCACCGACGCAGTTGTAATTGAATCCATTCTAATGCTTCCATCCTTCAATTTTTAGTTTGTCATATTATTCATGGAATAAAATTATCGCTTTAGTTTTTAATGGTTTGATTTACTATGATAAAATTTTCTGAACCCATTATACATACATAAGTAGAAGCTTAAATTATAAATCTCCTATTTGAATTGTCGATTGTTCTTTAACATATCGGAAATTATTCAAATTTAAACGGTTAGTGATTCTATCACAAGTTGTGCGCGATCTTGTCTACTGCGTTACATATATTTAGTGTATTTTTCACATCCAAAACGTACAGTTGTTTACATTGAATGCCTTGCGAGAAATGTCATTTTGATATGCAGGGCTGCCTATAATTTTCGAATTTCATCTGGTAACACCAATCTCGAACGTATCGCGTTCGAACGAAAACAAGAATAATTTTTTCGAATTCGTTCGAAAGTATCCGTTCGAACGAAAGCAAGATACGCCGTAAACAAGAATAAGGGCGATTATTTCTCCCGAATTCAATAACAAAATCAGAAATAATTCATATGGTAGTCTAAAAAACACCAAGAAACCTCATAACATAATCAAGTAGTGGCCTAACAACACAATCCAAATTAAATTGGAGTTCAATTAAGGTCTTAAATGTGTTTTTCTGTGAAATTTCGTAAAACTATTGTAAATTCAGCTGGGGTCAGCGGGGTAACATTGACGTCACAAAAGATCCAATATAACTCTCGGCATCACCTTCTGTAAATATTCCTTGACTAAGCTGCGGAAATGGGGCGGGTTCGTCGCCTATCGATGTAGTGCCTATCGTTTAAGTTCCTGCCGCACAAGCTTCAGTGAAGGCCTAACAGAAGGACGGAAAACAAATGAATAGAGCAGCCGTCGTCGACGGAAAGTCTGGCATCCATCCAGTTCCTAACCGTACCCAAGTGTACCCTTGTAAGTATATCATATGTTGAGTATCTTTATCACGGTACACGCCTCGACTTTGCAGAAAATTAAGTAATCACTTAGATGGAGGGCGATAATAGCAGCCTCCATGTCAAGTCTAGGCCAAACTTGTTTTTTTTTTCTTTTATCCAACTGTTCCTTTATTTCAGTTGCGCTTATCGTATGTAAACAAATCCCAATGAATTTCTCGATTTGTTTCCAGCTGGTTTCTACAGAGTAGCCATTTTGAAAAAATTAAATCAGAATCTACATTACTTGCGTAAATGTAAATAAAGGTTTAAAGTTTAATATACCAGAACCTAATCAATTCCCATGGTGGCTTGGCGAATGAATTGATCTTCCTTTGAATCGTTCCAGGTTAGGTCGGCAACCGGTTTGTATTTTATGATTGCTTGAGCTTGACCATAATAATCTCTAATAAAGATTTAGGTTGTTTCGACAGTTTGACGATACATAACATCAACTTACATAATCCGGTCAATCAGCACAGCAGCTGAACCGTTATGAGAAATCGTTATGATTGAAAACAAAAACCATCCCAAAGTACCTAACACCTCAAATCCGCACCGAGGAAGTTCGTCAATCAACTTGCATAGGCACTTGTATCGCCGGGAGAGAAGCAAAATTTTCGCGCCTTTCTTCTCCGACAACCTTAATGAATAGCACTGGTTGATGTTTTTTCTGTTTGATTTATATCTAACGACCATTTCAAAATCACCCCCTGGGGACTTACCACCTTTTTCTGTAGGCCTCTTCCCCTTCATTCGGTTTGCCATTTCCTTCCGCTTACCCAAAACTGCAAATGCTCCAATGTTTACACCAGACGATGGTTTCTCGCTATATTGTTACATTTTATGTTTCGCCAAATGCGCATTGAAACTTAAGGGGAAGAGTGGTGAATAGAAGAAAAAAAACAACCAACTGCAGCCTGTAACTATTGCTTTGAATTACTAATATATGCTAGGGTGCTCGCAGCGCCAAGGAAAACGATCGCGAGGTTCGTTTTTTGCCTTTTAATCAGCTGTTATGCAGCCAACCCAACCTCGGGACGTGCACAACGTCAAATAGACTTCAACCCAATCATCAGGCTGCTAGAGGCGGTCGAAGAGATGCACGTTTTTAAGAGTTTTGTTTCTCCCATTAGCATAGAGAGGTTCCCTCTTGGTTATTGGCGTCAATAGTTACCTCCAATGGGGACTGACTCAGAAAAAGGGTCTTTGAACCGATGCACGGTGCGATGATCATTAAAAACTATAATGATTGCACAAGTCGTTGCACCTACCACTACTCAATAGATGTAGATACTGACTGAGAAGATTGCCATTTGTTTTGATGATTAGTTCAGGTGTGAAGACGACTGCAATACTTTGGCTGCCCAGGCAGAAAATTACAATTTCCGGAGGCTAACTTTTGCATTATCAGATCGCGTGTGTGACCAACACGATTCCACCCCATCCGTGGATAATTTATCGCTGAAAACTCCTTTCTAATCAATTTTTATCGAATTTTGTTCATGTGAATTTCTTTCCATCATTCATTTGTCTCTCTCTATAACAAATATGTTAATTGAATATAATCTTGTTCAAACCTGTCTGTCAAAAGGAGAGCCTCATCACAAACATGCAAAAAAACGAAATTATTCATTAAGTAGACGGCCTTCACGCTTGACGAGTTTGTCTCGAGTTTTCGAATTGATCAAGTTAAGAAATTAATGATGATTAGATTCATGTGCATGCTTGCTTTATACGCCATTATAGTAAAAGAAATCGATTCACATTGGGCGTAGAAAATTTATGTTTATGATCATTTTTTAAACTGTTTTTATCAAGTTATGAGGAAGAATCTTATCATGGTAATGGGAAACATCATTCGTAACATAACATAATAAAAAAAAATCCGAATTCCTGAATTCCGATTGAGACTCTGATTCTGAATGGTGAGTCAGATTCTAAATCTTGGTTTAGAATTCGACTTCGAAATTTTGATTTAACATCTTGATTCTAATTCAAAACTATGAATTTGTTGAATTTGATAAGTAACAGTTAAAAAACACTTACAAAATTTAACCTTTTTTTGCAGAGTTTCAAGCAACTATTTTATGTTGTTTAGAAGTTTTCCAGATTTCACAAAATGGACGATTTAGTTTCGAAAATTTAGTGCTGACACTGCTTAAGAGACCAGTTTGGTTCTCATTTTGGAAACTTGACAGCGCATAGAAGGGTTTATCAACTAAGCGCATTTTATCTAAAAACCAGGCAAAATCTAGGCACCTGATTTCAAAATTTTCAATATCTATTTGAATGTTGGCAAAACCCAAAAAAAAAGAAATTCAATTAAAACAAAATAAAAACACTTGAAACATTTTTTTTTATCGATACTCATCAGCAGTTTTTGAATCGTATTTAGGCTGTCCAGAAATCGTTCATAATTATTTTGATATTTCTTGCCGAAATAATTTCGTTTTTGAAAACAACAAATTCCAAAAACAATAACCCCTCAATTTGAGTTTTTTGTTTGTTTTTGCAAATAAAATAAATGAATCCAAACTTAATTGGGGCAACCAAGACGGATTACATGTTTCCCAAATTTATAATAACATTGATAAGCTTATTTTCAAATTTTCAACCGATTTGATCTTCCATATTCCAAGATCGATTCGAATTTCAAAGATAAATTCTTGGTCGAACGTTGACAAAATAGCGAAAATTACATAAATAAAAAAAAAGACAAACCACAATTTCAGAATTTTGGTAATTTTTCCATTTTTTATCATATTTTTCATTCTAGTTTACATATGGATTTTCGTACCTACATATTGTTTCTGTTTATTTTGTAAGGCCGGAACAAATGGATTTCTGTCTGTTCCCTATAAACTCGGGAACTACTGAGCCGATTTACATGAAACTTGACTGGTGAGGGTATTGGAGGCCGGGGAGGGTTCCTATTATGGTTTAAGACCCCTCCCTCTCACAGGAAGGGGCCACCCGATTTTCATTGGGTGGATAGGAAGAGGGCAGGGGGCTCATTTTTGGGCAAATTTTTGCAATACTCGAAAACTGATCAAGCGAGGGGATTCAAATTTTTCATGTGAGGGTATTTGGGTGAACAAAATTGTTCCCAAGATGGTTTGAAGCTCTTCCCACCTTTCATTTGTAAAACATAAAGGGGGAGGGGATCCCATACAATTTTTTGCATGACTGGTGAAATAATCGAGCAAATGGAACTAAATTTGGCATGGAAGGATTTTTGGATATGGAAAGACTCTACTTTTGTTTGAGACCCCTCTCTGATCCCAGTAAATAAATAGGAAGAGAAAAGGGAGCTCACCACAGTTTTTTTTAAGGATGTTGAGAGTTTCTCATTTGAATGGCACCGAATTTGGTAAGGGATTGATGTATTGAGTGATGTTTCTATAATTATTTGGGACCTTCATACATTTTTGTTGCATATCTATTGAATAAGTCATACGAAAGAAACCAACTTTAGTAGGGGAGGGTTTTTGGTATGGAGAAATATTTCTATGCTTATTCGGGAACCCTCAAGTGGGGGGATAACTAGGGAAGAGGAGGGCTCTCATACATTATTTTTGCGTAACTCGATAATTTTTTAAGCAAATGGGGTCAAATTTGTCATAGGAAAGTGTATGGAAATAAGAATTTAGGACTTTTCCTTTCTTTTTAGTGGGGAGCGTGAAAAGGGAGAGCACCCATACCTTTTTTTAATAACTCGAGAAAAGATCGAGCAATATAGCATAGAAGGAATTGGGGTACGAGAAATGATTCTTAATTATTAAACAGGGGGACTCTCATAATTAAATTTTTAATGACTTAGAAAGTGCTCAAGCAAATGGAACAAAATTTGGCTTGGGAGAGGAACTGTATACAAGTAAAAAGTTCATTTTGTGGCAAAATTTAGGAACTTATGTATAAATAAATTCAAAGTCTTAATTTTAGATACAAAATAATGATTGGAAAACAAATTTAAGGAAAAGTTTTGTAAGCAGAAAATAATTTTTAAGAAAACAAAAATCAATCTCTTTTGTTAATTTTCCAAAAATTTTAGAAGCTGTACACCGGGTGCTCCGAGTCAGCTAGTTTGAATATAAAAAAATCCAAATTTTCAGTAAATTGGTATAAATTGAACAAAAGCTTGCATATATATTTGAATAAAAGAATTTACCTAACTTTCAATGAAATTCCTTGAACTTTCTTTATTTCTCCGTTTTTTGGAGATTCTGAACTTTATTTGGGATCACAACTTTAAAATGCTTTTTCTGGCCTTCAAAAACGTTTTTTCGGGATTCTGAGCCTAATTTGGGATCAAAACTTTAAAATACGTTTTCTGGCCTTTAGGAGCGTTTTTTGGGCATCCTGAGCTTAATTTGGGAGCACAACTTTAAAATGCGTTTTCTGGCCTTAAGAAGCGTTTTTTTGGGGATTTTGAGCTTAATTTGAAATCACAACTTTAAAATGCGTTTCTGGCCTTTAAAAGCTTTTTTTTCGGGATTCTAAGCTAAATTTCATGTTCGAATTTAAAAAACCGACGGTAAAAATTTGTAGATAGGCCCAAAAATTGCTCAGTGTAAAATTACAGCTCAATTGGATTTGATTGAGGAGTGTCAGATTTTCCGTATTTCCTTTGGTCCTTCTAGGTCAGTGGTTTTCAAACTTTTTTTACTCACCGCCCCTTTTTGAAAAATTTTCGAGCTCAATTTTCAGTAAATCTATTTAAAAAATGAAAATCTGGATCGATGAAAAACCATTAGCTTTTGGCTTGATGTTGTTGTGAGGCTTAACTCAAAACTCATTCAAATTTAAATGAGGCCCTCAGAGCCAAATGAATAGGGGGTATTATAAGTGTAAAAATGGCCGATTTTGATTTAATAATGTCAAACGATTCTTTATGTTTAAAACTATATTTCTTGATGATTTTCCATATTTTGAAAAAAGAATTTACTTACAATTTTGTTCGAAGAAAAAATGCAATTTTTTGAAAATATATATATGGAAAATGACCGAATATAACAACTTAAAAACGGGTAAAATAACGTAAGAATAGTATTACTTCTTGATCTTGAACTGAATTTGAATCCTGTTCATAGTTATGCTGCATTCACGGGTCTTAAAGCTTCAATTAGCTTCTAATAACTAAATCCAGGCAATTTTAATGATAACAGAACAGATTAAAAGTTTATCCACGGAAAATGGCACAATTGATTTTTTGAATCGATTGAAATAGATATGAACAAATAAGAACTTTAAATAAGAATTCTCTAATCTAAAATAATTCTTCCATATTTTCTTTAAAAACAAATCAATCACCAAATTACAAATTACGTCTTTTTATAAAGAATTTTTCGAAGGAGTTTTCTGTTTAGCAGGGTTTTTGAGACAATTCAGTTTAAAGATAATCAAGCATTGCCTTCTAAAATTATTCTTGTTTTAGTATAACACAAAATAATCTTAAAAACAAAATCAACGTGTAAACATAATCAGTGTCAATTAAAAAAAATATTTAAGTCACATTTAAAAATAATTAATGGGATACTGGAACAAAAGTTTGCGCGCAGCTTCAACCTGATGTCTAGTTTTGTAATTTTCATTCTTTGCATCAACTTACTTGTTGTTAAATCAAATCTACGTTGTTTTGTGATTTGTGAAAATGTGAATTATGACCCCACCGCCCCCCTGAGCCCTTCCAACGCCCCCCAAATTTCAATATTGAGCTCATCGCCCCCCTGTAGGCTCTAAAGGCCCCCAAGGGGGCGGTAGGGACCACTGTTCTAGGTGATTTTGAAGTCCGAGAAGCCTAAGAAAATTGATTTTCGTCCAATTTCTTTTTTCAAGATAGCACCAAATTTTGAAGTTTTATGAATTTTGAAGTCATTTAGCATCAAAATAAAAATTACTATTTTACCGATTTTCGTTGGTGGGGACCAACTCTTTGGTAATTTTTGAGGGTCAAAAAATCGATACAAGTCCGATTGAACTGAAATTTTACACAGGTCAGTTATTTGGACCAATTTATAAAATGTATATAGTCGATTTTTGCAATTCGACATGACCCATTTGGCTGCCACCCTAATGTACATATTTAAAGTTGTGATTGGATTTTGGGTTTCAACTGAGAAACAATAAGTATCTACATAAGCCGATGTCAATTGAATGGAGAATTGAATTTAAGAGAAAAAAAATCTATCTAATCACTCACCTGTAGTTCTTCATCGATTCCTGCAGCTTCCGCTCGATGATCTGGGTAAAGCCGGGAATTTGCGACAGCTGAAAGTTCAGCGTAGGTTTGGCCCGTGCTGTGGTCAGCAACGTCAACACCCCGCAGCACAGTATCAGCAGCATCTTCTTCATCCTGCCGCCAGATTGTTGGACCTGGTGCAGGGACTTCAGTGGCATCACCGCCGCTACCAGTAGACTGGAAGCTTGTTTCTTGACACTGCTTTCTGGCGGTTCCTTGGATAGTCCAAAAGGGAGTGGCCACCGTCGTCAGGAACGTAACGCTTCGCAGGAATTCTAATTGCAAAATGTGTGGGGTGGTCCGAAATGATAATGATCGGATGAAAAATTAATTAGACTCTTTGGTTTCGGTTGAAAAATCTACACAAAGTTGACTTCCTAATTGGATACTTTTTTTTTGTTGACTTGTAGAAGATCGAGTCATCGAGTTAAGCTGAGTGGAACATGTACGTTGAAAATTAAGCTTTAATCGAAAACGGTCACGTCGCTTCTAACGCCGGCAAGTCCAATCATAGGATGGCAGTCTAAAAAACTTATTCAGGGTCACTCGGTAACGCACACGTACCAAACGGATATAAAGATAAACCTAGTTTCGGTTCAAGTTCTGTCCGAAAGAGCAGCCAAAAGTGAGAAAAAAAATAATAAAACGGCACGCTTCAACCGTCATATTGGTTCCACACATTGCGCCACAAGGTCACAAGACGCGCGGAATGACTTGACTTGGCCGGTGGTGGGCAGACAGACGACGAACTCAATGTGATCCGGTCGTCTCTGCGTCTTTACATCATGGCCAAGCCAAGCCAAGCCGTTTTGCAAAGTTGTCAGCACTCAGCAGTAATATTCGCCGAAAGTTACTTTTCACATCTTTCGGAGAATGTCCGGTTTATGATATCATCACTGAAGTGGCTATTTACTCTTCATGTGCTTGCCGGAGATTTTCGTAACCTGTCCTAGTCCAAAATCAACGAAAATATTTTGCAATGAATCCTGAAATCCGACAGAATATTCTCACCTCCAATCAGACGACAATAAAGGCTAATCTAGCTTTCAGAGACTTCCATTTCCGCTTTGCCGGCCAAAAATGATTAGACTTCCTTTGAATCGTTATAGAATTTTGTAAACTATCGATTTTAGAAAATTTATCCGGAACGACTAACTGAAATTACTTCGCTGAAGCCACATGATGTAAACAAATTAGCATATCCTCCCCTAACAACGCAATGCCTTCTCTGATTGCAAAACGAACATACAGGGCGGATTCAGGGATTTATGAACAATCTTTAAAGATAGACCAGGACGCAGCCAATTTGCACCAGATTACTGAGTTAATGTTCTTTTTATCAGATTCCTCAATTTAACTTTTTAATCATCCAATCTGGATTACCCTCGTGGATAAGCGCTAAAAAAATGTTTACAGTATTGCTTATTCGTATACGTCAAACGACGGACGCGGTCAATTTCCCCGCCTCTATTTAATTGCGTGCCACAACATCAGTGGGAAAGGTCAGTACGATACGATTTATCACAACACACATGTGTGTTTAGATAGTGCTGAATGATAGAACTTTTTCCAAACTGCGCTTAATGATAATGAGCGGTTGGTTGAGTGCCACATATGAACGTCAGATCATGATGGCTCAATGACTCACTTGGAAATGAGGTTCCCGTGCCGTCGTGATAGCTCCGTGAGTAATCTAAGAAACTATCTCCACTACCTATTGTGACGAAAAATGGCGAAAAATCTTAGGGCATCCGCAGCAATCGCGAGCAAAGTGAAAATGCTCACGAGTTTAATCACTTTGATACCGCACCGGGGGTTAGTATGATGGTGAGTAAAATAGGGCCGTTGCCGTCGGGACCGACAAAATCACCAAATTTGCTCACAAGATAGGGGCGAGAGCAAACATGCACTGAAAAAATTCGCCCGTTTAATGCTGAGTGAACAAACTACGTTCAGCGTGTAGAATTTGTTCACGCAGCGAAAAGGTTTTTTATTTCAAAGGAAAGTGCCACAAAAACAAAGGATTTTTTCCTTTGGTTTTGGGATAAATAAAAATTCTTTTGGTTCAAAAGCATTTCCTTTGTTTCAAAGAATTTTTCTTTTGAAAAATCTTTGAATCAAAATCTTAATACTTTGAAACAAAAAACAGTTTCATTTGATACAAAGTTGTTTTCGTTCGCCACAATGTTAATTAGATTTTGATTTAAAAAGATTGGTTCATTGAACCATTTTCCATTTATTCCAATTGGAAGACACATTTCCTGTTGTTTTGAAATTCCTATTAGGCGTTTCAAAAATAAAAAGAAAGAAATTTATATGTTAAATTATTTTTATTAACAACAGATGAAACACTTGGCCACAAACTAGTTCACTAAAATCGATCCGGTCCAAATTTTCGTCGACCTGACCGCTGGATTTGGAGCGGGGATCTCGGTTGAGGCATCCAGGGAAACCATCCTTCGGCTCTGGTTCTGTAAAAACGCAATCACTTATAGAAAATCTTCGATATTCACTCTTTAATTAACATACTTACCATACTTCATCCTGAATGCTTCTAATATAGCTAACCCTGACCTACATTTTCACACGACCGGCCAAACTTGATTCGATTTTTCGGTTTAAATAGTATTCTTCTTGCAAGGCAAATCAAAATATCTTATGAATCAAAGGCTGAAGTTTTTAATTAAAGGAATCATTTCTTCAAGTTTGAAACATTTTCTTTTGGTTCAAAAAAAAGTTGAATTTGTTTTAAAAGAAATAAGCTCAATTAACATTTATTTAGAATCAAAGTATTTGCTTAAAATCAAAATCCAAAAATATTTGGTTCAAAGAATTAATTCTTTGTTTCAAAAAATATTTTTTTGAATCAAAAACATAAGTTTTTGGTTCAAATAAAACAGGAGTTAGGTTCAAAAAAATGAATGTTTTGAAACAAAATCATTTTTGTTTTGTTTCAAAAGCCTAGTTTTCTCTGCGTGTTGACATTCAGTTCAGTTCAGTTTGCTATACGAATCAATTTTATAATTTTGAATCGTCGCGCCTGACCACACCAAGCACTGTATTCACAAAGGATCCGCCAGCTCACACAGTGTTCCGGTGCACCAAGAGTTCCCGGAGACAAGTGCTGCAAAGAACCCCTTCGTATGCTCCAAGTATGAGTCGAACGACACCTTCGAACAGTCGAGCTCGTTTTGCCTTCATCCGTCTCCCAATGTTGGCCGTTCAAACGCAAACGGCTGGTGGAAACTCTCTCCTATTTGGATACGCTCATGAAAAAAGCCGTGAAGCAGTTCGCAGGGCTGGAGCGGATATCTGATGGTGGCTTTCTTTCGGCTAAGGCCAATGACACGAAACAGTGACCAACTTCAACACAGGCTTAGAAACCGGAGCCAGTCATTCCGGGCAAAAAAGGAGCTGGGTAAGGATGTTTCTTGTCTATTTTCAATTAAAAATGACGATATTGTTCTTTTTCAGGAAACGTTCGCTGACCAAACGTACTGCCACCGGAAGCGGTGATGTTTTTGAGGATCGAATTTGAAAAGACTTCCACCGACTCAGCTGGCACCGCGGTCTCATTCATAGGTGTGAGCCTTCGAGCTTTATCCGCCCACTACGAAAAGCTCAGAGTTCAGTCGTTGTATATATTAGTTTTGTTTTTAACAAAAAAAAATGTAAATTCGATTGACAAAAGCAAAGCAAAAATCTTATTCATTCTTCCTTTTTTTTCAGATTCAATTCCACGGATACCTCCTAGATTTGGCACTACGTTAGCTGCAGCAATAAATTACGAATAGAAGTGTCGAGAGAAAAAAAAAGATTCAAATAAAGACGAGAACTTTTAGAATAAAAATGGTGTATTATCGTATGAACGTTAAAATGTAGCTTAACTCGAAATGGTTCTTCTTTTAGAATAGATACGATTGGAATAATCTAACCTGGGCCGGTGATGAAGATTCACAATCCGGTATTTAGTCGTTCCACACTTCATCTGAATCTGACAGAGACCGTATGAGTAACGTTTTGCACTTATCGGTCGTCAAGTCGCTGAAACTGTAGCTGGGTCCATGAGCAGTATTTTTAGCAGATAGGTTTGAACCGGGGCAATGATGCATGAAGTCCTCCTTCTCGCTGCGCTGCACCAGGGCAAACGGTTCCGACTCTTTTAGGGTGAAGTCTTGGGACCAGCGGCGGAAAACCTCCTGCTTGATGGTGGAACTTCACAGCAGCTGGCATATTTTGCACAAGTTCCGCTGACATTCGGATGATTCCGGCTGCTACTTCCCAGAAGTTCTTGCTGCCTCCGGCACCGGGCCCGGTTGCTGGTCGCTCGAGCTGCTTGGCTCTGTTGCTGCTGTATGGCATGTTCAACCAACATGTCGACTTTGACGTCACGTAACGGATAGTAGTTAACCCGTCGAATAACCTCCAACAATCACCACGCATTATAAAAATTATTAATAATTACGATAATAATCAAAATTAAAGCGAAAAAACTATCGACTCCTAAAATTTGCACGATCAGTATAAATTTAGTTTAAGATTTTCTGCAAAAGTTTTCTCAGTGCAATGTACAATTCAAAAATAATAATGCTTCCGCCCGGTGCGCGAATGAGTGTGTATACCAAAATCGGTCCGCTGAAATGAGCAAAATCGGGCCGCGTATACTCCCGTATTGGTGCGTTTGCTCTTATGGGAATCGGGTAGAATCTCCCCGGTCGAGCCGACGGACAGATGTTTAGTAGTTAGGCAGGTCCAATGTGATGTGTAAACACATGTTATTAAGATAATGTAGCGTTTAGACCGGGGAAAAACAAATTCTCCGGCAACTCATTAGTAGCTAGCCATGTAGTCGTCAGCTGAGTGAGTTGTTCCGGCTGTGCGAACTTTCGAGATGGGAACGAGATTACAAAACGTGAACAAGGTAGCAGTTGGCGTTGGCGTTGAGGTTGACCGAATTCTAAGCCTGCTTTGTTGCTCTACTTTCATTTTCCATAGTCATGGAACATGGAATAAGGTTACCCTCTTTTTCAATCATCCAAAGCAATTTTACTAGGATTTTTTTTTTCATATAATATTGGGTTTCCCTTTCAGAAAGTTATAAGCCTACCAAGATTATACGGAAGAGGGTAACCGATTTACCCCACCTAGAGGTGTGCGTTTTGCCCCTATTCAGTAAGTTGAGGTTTGTAGATGAAAGAGATGCCACCTGAGATGGTACAATATGTTGGGATGGCAGCTTTTCAGATATTAAATAAGCCCAGTCAGAGCATCTTGAGGACACCCAATCGATTTCGAATTGGGAGGAGCACAAAATTATACTTAGAGGGGAGTATGCAAATCAAGGCATACTTGTCAAATCTTCTGGTCAGCTAACGTTTGCAGATATCTGCAATACGAAAATATCGGAAAATTTATGAAACAGTGTTTCGAGAGGCAGAAAATTCAATGGTGTAAGAAAGAAAAGCATTCTCTATGGAAAGCATTTTTCGAGAGTCACTTTTACAGTCTTCGCATAATTGAGGAGACACCGAAAATTTAGAGAGAAAAAAAGGCATTTCGATTCAGACCGCTTTTAAGGATCACATACATTGATTGGGCTAAACATCTGCGCAAATCGGTTGCAGAAAACCTATCCTGATCGGAACTTTTGTAACGTTTGATCAAAATTGTCTCCCTTTATTCTAGATTTTCTTCTCAATTCTGTATTATCCTCTATAATTTGCGCAATACGTTTGTGATTGACTCTCTAGTGGAAGTCTAAGTACACCTACACAAAATACAACCAGTAGAAGTTATAATTTTGAAAATGTATTTGAAGACATAAGTGTAAACTTTCTGTTGTTTTACATCATAAGCAGAATTATGATTTCATGTTTTTCAACAAGTAAAAGTCTCAATCCGTTGAGTCTCATAAAGCTCAATCGATCACTTCCCAGTGGACTGATTTGACCGCACAAGTTCAAGCCCGAACTTCTAACGTAAGGTTATTTAATATCTTTTGATCTGTTGTGTCAAATATACTAGGTTGAAAAGTTGAACACAGTTGAAAATGTCCAAAAGTAGTTGAAACTAACAGAAGTCTCAATCCGATGTAACATTTTTTTTCTGTAACAGATGTTTCTTGCTTCGATTCAACAATTGGAAAGCCGCAGCACAGTTTCTTTTATTCAATTACCTGAAGTCTCAATATGCTTTAAAAAATTTCCAATCAACAGAAATCTATGCCATATAACAGTAGCAGGCTTGGGTAAATTGGTTTAAGTTTCAATTTACTCCGGTTTATATAAAAAAAAAATCCAAAAGATCAGGACGCTTACTCCGCTACTATTTTGCATAAGCAGAAGTCTCAATCCTATACTACACATCATTTAATTGGTTTAAGTTTAAAGTGATTTCAAGCCTTTATGAGCTGTTTTCTCCTTAACAGAAGTCTCAATTCGATATTACCCCTAGTTCAACCAGTGGACTTTTCATTTCGTTCCCATGTATTTCACCAAGCAGGAGTTTTGATGTGCTATGACTAGCTTTCTTGTGCAGAAGTCTCAATCCACATACTATCGTATCGACCAACGGAAGACTCAATCTGGAGCCAAACTTTTCTTGTAATTAACAGTTTCTATTTTAGAGAGCCCAAAAGTATCCGTTTTCTGTACTATGAAACAAGTGAAAGTCTCAACACATTTGCTTTTTTCTTAACAAGCTAAAGACTGAATCTGCTGTAAAAGCAGTAATCTCAATACGCTTTTATTCAGTTTTATCTCATAGAAGTTCAAATAGGCCTGCATCTGTTTATTTTTTTTATGTTTATTTATCTGTGGGCCATCCTCGATGCTTTGAATGATAAGACTGATGTGACAACTATAAATACTTATTTTGATGCCCTGGAGCATGCGTGGGAAGAACTTGGCCCACAACACTTGCACAACCTTGTTGAAAGTATGCCGAAGCGCTTGCAAGAGGTGTTCAAGGCTGAAGGAGGCCATACCCATTATTAAATCGTTCTTGTTTGCCATCAGTTTGAATTATTTAAAGCTGTACTGATCTGGACACTTTATTTTGCCCCTGTTTTTTTTTGGAATATTAACAGTTTTTTGCTATCAGAAAAACTTTCTTTTTTTACCAGCGCAACATTAAGAAAAATTGAAAAGAACATAATAAACAATATTTTGAAAATGATTACGATGTGTTTGCGTTGAATTTTAACCAGAAAAATAAAAGAAATTGAAAAAAAAATAATTTGGACACTTTATTTTGCCCCTCACTGTAGGTTCATCTAACAGGAGTTTTAAAAAGCTTACATTCAATTCAACCAGCAAAAGTGTCAATTCACCCTTATTAATTTCACTAAGCGGAAGTCTCAATCCACTGAATCTATTTCGCGTAAGAAGTGGTCTCAATATACTGTAATTATTTTTAATAACTATGCTTAAGTCTCAACCAATTTAACTAATTTTTAAATTGTTCACTATCAGGAATCTCAACTATTTATTTCAACAAACAGTAGTCTCAATCTGTTTTCAATAATATTCGTAAGCACAGTCTTTGTCCACTTCTAAAAAAAATAAACAAGCAGAGGCCTCATTCTACTGTTTCTATGCAGAAGTCTCAATCTACTTTCAATAATTTCAACTAGACCTCAGATTCATAGTATTTGCTTGAATTTAATTATTTCAGAAAGAGCCTAATACGCTAGAACTTTCATCCTTGAAAAATATTAGCTATTTTTACAAAACGGATACCACCAGCATTGAGAAGAACTCCCTCGGACTGTCAAAATACTGAAAATGCCAAAAAAAGATTCGACCTTACAATGTGCACAGATTTAGCGTCTGGGTTTCTTGTAAATTTTGGATTGATTTTGGGTGACTCATTGTCCAAACTCTTGTCGATCGTCCCTTTTCCATGTACTGGGTATTTAATCTGTTACGGACTTGTTTTTAATCCATGTTATGATGAAAATTTATACACTACTAGACATTAAACTTCGGAGTTCCAAAATCAAAACTCAAGGAACGTGCTCCAAGTTTGCTCCTCTCTTTCACGTAACAATTTCACGGAGGCCTACTTTGTGACACCCACCATCAGCAACCAACCAGGTAGCGTCAGACATCACATGATTCACGCTTTGGATATTTCGATTGTTGTTGTTTGGTTGTTTATTTGTTTGAACGAAATCACCATGGCCATGGTGATCTCCTTCGTACCCAAATTGAAATTTCTACCATAACCAGATTACCAATCGCCTACTGTGATCTTTTGCTGATATAAAATGTGGTAAAATGCCATAAAAGAGGGTGTTTGGATGAAATTGATCAAAGCCAATCGCTCCAACCATAATCATTCGAGAAGGGGAGGAGGTTCAGCTTTCTATGGTCGATCTCGCACGTGTTACATATGCAAATCGTGACCGCACATTATCATATCTTACGCGACCGTTGGAAACTTGAGGCGTAGCAGGCGGGTCGGTCACCAACTTTGACTTATGAAGGTAGACATAGCTGTAAACCGCGAACGAATGCTGTGGGACTGTTTTAGTAACAGCTAGGTATTATGTATTTATTTTACGCGCGATCTCAATAATAACCCACAAGAAAGGAGGCTCTCCCCGAAGGAGGACGAACTGTCACGCACGCAGCCTCCTCGCTCGAACGTAATTCGCAAACGCGCAAGGAACTGGTTTGTTGTGAAAGTTTTTTGTTTGGTTTGGTGTGCATCGACTACTGCGATTCCCATCATCGTCACAGTGTTTAGTATAGAGGCCGTGAACGATCGTGACCGTTTTGTTTTTTTTTTTTTTTTGAATTTTTTGTTTTGATGCTTCAAATTCAAATAGGTGCAGGCAGCTTAGTTTGATCTCTTTCCAATGGACAACTCAACGTTATCATTTTCAGATGCCATAATCCCTCCCAATAAATTTCCCTTTCTCTTCCGGCGAGCATCAGGGAGGTAAGATATCCGTTGTTTTCCCGTTAAAAAGGTTTGGCTTTTCGTTTATATCGTAAATATTGATTTTCAATACATGATTAAGTGGTCAACCGCAGCTCTCAGTCGTTCGTTCGTTGTTGGTGGCATTTGGTCATAACTTATTCACACAATTTCACTCACGCAAACTTTGGACGATGACACACGTGTACGTAGATCGTTTCACTTTTTTCCCTCACTGTTTTTAATAGGGTTCTATCCAATTGTAACCAAATTATGTATGAACTATTATAATTTAAATTTATAATAGAACAATCATTTCCCTTTTCCCCAGACAGAACAATAAAAACCACACACCTTTCCACTCGTTGCAAGCCAACTTCCGAAAGCTCCCATAAATCGCTGCGACTTCCGGTCGATCGAAACTATTAATCCAAAAATCGATCGAATGATTTCCGATTCACTATTGTGTCTCCGCGCCGACAAAATCGAATTCACAAGCTCAAAAGCGCACAATAAATCAACGTTAACAACCGGGCGGGCGCGTCTTCTAGTTAATCACACACGTTTTGCGCGCGACAGGTAAGGCCGGTTTTGTCAGAAAGACGAAACCACGTTTGAGATTACAAAAAAAAAGATACACACAGTCCAATTTGGCGACAAACTTCTTCGAAACGAGACTAACCAGTTTGTTTGTCTACTTGAGTGCGCGATGCTAACCGCTCGAAAGCTCCCCGTCGACTGACTGACTACTACACTACCGGTGCTTTGGTGGGTTGGTGGATTTTCTTTCCCTCCCTATCATCATCATCAGCGTCATCGTAGTATACTCAGATCCGGACCGTTTCTGGAACTTGCTACCAGACAAACAGACGGTAGTAGACTTGAGTGACTCTACATAATAGACTGCAGCAGCAAGTCGTGATTTGGTGGACGAATTTGCAACTTTGTAGCTGTGGTCACGTTTTAATCATAGGAGGCCAATTTTGGAGATAACAAACCGTCAAATACGAAGCCAAAAGGATAAACACGTTTCGTTTGGCTGCGTACTGTTGTTACTTTATTAACTACCACAAAAATTTCGGTCATATTTTACATTCTAGTTTGGTTTGTTCGGGCTTGTAAACTTTTCTGTTTTGCTAAAATGTGTATACAAAACAAATACATCCCAATCAGTAAAGTTAGACCGTAGCTACCCGGTGGAGGCTCGTGACTAATTTTATGCTTCGATTGGGGGGAGATGTGGAGTACAAGGTGGAAATCCCGCCAGTTGGCGGGAATGGTTTGTTTTCGTTGTTAAGTTTTTTTTTTGCTATCGGTTGAAAACCAGCTCGATCGGCTGACGAGTGACGGTGGTGAACTTTGCACATTGACTTGACTACGCGGTGCAATGTTAATGGAACATGATCAGCAC
This sequence comes from Uranotaenia lowii, assembly GCF_029784155.1. Lineage (NCBI taxonomy): Eukaryota > Metazoa > Arthropoda > Insecta > Diptera > Culicidae > Uranotaenia > Uranotaenia lowii. The sequence continues at coordinate 14,933,345 of NC_073691.1, read as the reverse complement.
CTTGGGAATGGAAGTGTTTATGAGAGAGGTGCATCTGGATGGATTTAAAGAACTTATTTGTCAATTTACCGTTTCTAGGTCTCTAAATTTCATGAAACAAGTTCATAAATTTATTTATACTCAAATTTTTATTTACATTAAGGCTAGTCCACACTAGGAGACAGTTGATCTCGAGACGGGCTCAATATCTCCCATTTTATTCAGGAGACACTGAGTTGAGATTTGCTCGTGTTTCCTACAACAATGACTCCAACAGGCAACAAAGTTCGTCTCAAAACTAAAATTGCAGCTCAAGTTGCCTATAGTGTGGACTAGGCTTTAAAGTGAAAGCTAGTTTTGTAAAGAATTGAGACTTTTTAGAAACCTTCACATCTCCCATTTTCTTAGAAAAAAATTGTCAACACAACTTGAACAAAAAATACAAACGAAACTAAGTTAGCAAAAATGAGAAAATTATATAAATTAAAAAAAAAACACATGAATTGTGACTTTCTAGAAACCTCCACATCTCCCCTTTTCTTAGAGAAAAATTGTCAACAAACTTGAAGAAAAAATACAAACGAAACAAAGTTAGCAAAAATGACAAAATTATATAAATAAAAAAAACACACATGAATTGTGACTTTCTAGAAACCGTCACATCTCCCATTTTCTTAGAGAAAAATTGTCAACAAACGAAGTTAACAAAAGACATACATGATATAATTTTTAATAAAAATAAAATAACAAAAACGGCTTTAATCACAAAAGTGACAAACGTGACAAGTTCCCAAAATGTTAAGAATTATAAAAAAAATATTAAGGAGTCAAAAATAACTAAAGATGACTGAACGTTCCAAAATTACAAAAGCATGGAACATTTAAAAAATTATAAGAATGACTATAAACGACATAAAAGAACTAAAAAAGCTTGAAAAAAGGAAAAAATGACGTAGTGAAAAAGAAAAAAATTAAAAAATTATAAAACTATTTAAAAATGAAAAAATATATAAATAACTTCCTATATTCATAAAAGAAATAAAAGAATGACAAAAATAGCTCAAAAAATACACAATTTTTAGAAAAAAAATGCCAAGAGATAAAAAAAAAGATAAAAATGACACAAAAATTACTAAAATGGCTTTTATGACAAAAAAAATAAGAACAACAAAATAGGAAAATTTGAGAAAATTTGAAAAATACAAAAATTATAAAAATTACTAAATTGACAAAAAATTATGAAAACCCAACTGAAAGACAAAATGAAATAAGTGTCGAGAACGACCAGAATGACAAAAATGTAAAAACAACAAAACGAAACAATAACGACAAAAATATCCATCGCTGCAGAAGCACAAAAATATAATAAAAAACCCAAATGACAAAACCAACAACTAAAATAACTTAAATTATATTTACAAAAAGTTTAGAAGTGACAACAATGGTTCAAATTACAAAAAAAATTTAATAGTTATAAAAAATGCCAATAATTAAAAGATTGACAGAAAACGACAAAAGTCTCATGATGACTAAAATTATGATAAAACTGACACAATTGAAAATCTAGAAAAATGTCAAAAAAACCAACAAAATACAAAAATGGCAACAATAGCAACGAAAAACATAAATTACCCGAAATAATACAGCAAAAACGACAAAACATTTAAAATTGACAAAGATTACAAGAATAACACCGAAAAATCCAAATGACACAAAAATGTCAAAATTTAAAAAAAAAATCAATTTTGTCATTCAGTCATTCTAGCCAAATTTGTCAATGATGTAAATTTTATAATTTGAATAACGTCAGAAAATATGACAAATGAAATAATGTACGAAAATCACATAAATGAATTTAAAAAAAAAACAAAATTTTCCAAAACGAAAATATTGGCAAAAAATTACCAAAGTATAGACTTTGAAAAAGAGTGACAAAAATTCATGAAATGACAAAGCTAATAAAAATAAAAGTACATACAATTAAGTTTTGATTTTTTTTCGCTACAAATTAAATTTGAAAAAGATGGGCAAAAAAAAGAAAAATGATAGAAATAAGAAATGACCAATATGTATAACAAATCGAAAAAAAATTACATCACTGTCAGGCAATGTTTACTTATGTATAATTCGTCGACGCGCTTTCAACGTTGTTCACATCTTGTCGGCCATTTTGAATTTTGTAGAAAATCTAGAATATAATGTCAAAACAGCTCAGTTGTCACTCAAAGTGGCAAAATGTAGAACAAATACATTTTTTTTGAGTTGACATGAAGAGATTATAGAAGAAACATTTATTCCAGTACGTTAATTGTTGGAAAATGATATGAACTGTAAACTGTTAAATTTTCAGAGCAATGGTTCAAACTCTTTTATTTTTTAAATAAGTAATTTACAAATTTTTTTTTGTTATGGTTTAAGTTGATCTCCAGAGATTAAAAAGGCATTGTTTTTATTGTTAACGGTCTCCTTTGCAAAGGTGATTTTTGTGAAGAAAAAGGAATAAATCCACTTTCATTGTTTTGGAACCCATAAAGGGCGAACACGAAATTATTGCGACACATTCAACAGGGCATAACTTTTTTGCCATTGTGTAAAAATCAATCACATTCTGCACACTTTCTCATTGATGTGTATTGTTTACATGCTGTCAAACTCGAAGTCGTATTTTTCGATTCAACAAAAATGGGGGTGAACCAACGCAAGTCGAACCTGAAATTTTCTGACTTGTCGCACCGGCAGTTGGGAAAAATATTGAAAATTCACCATTCAACCGTCTCCAGAGTGTTGAAGCGGTTACAGGAGCTGTTGACGTTGAACCACAGCAAACGAGCTGGAAGAAAACCGTGACCGGAAAACAAAAAGACGGAGGGAAAAGTGAAGCGGATGATTAAAGCAAATCGCAACGTCTCAAGTCGTGATTTGGCTAAAAAGATCGGCATGTCGCAGAGCTACGTCCAAAATGCAAAGAGAAAGCTGGACTACATACATACAAGGTAGAGAACTTCCCAAATCGCGATGAGCGGCAATACAATCGACGGCTAAAGCTAGGGGGCTTATTCTGCGACTCGAGTGACGAGGCTAACAAAATTTCGCTTCTCCGTACTGACTCTAGCAAATGAAAGAAGAAATTTAAGAAAAGAAATTGAGGTATTATTGAGCTCTGAAGACCAATAGCAGCTTATCCGAACGAAAATTTTGAGGCTACAAGGCTGTTTAAGCCAGCAAAACGATATGAAATTTCGTATGTCACGTCACTCGAGTCGCAGAATAATCCCCTAGGGCACGGAAGCTCTAAGAGAAGATGCTGACAAAATATGACAGCTGTGTGATGGACGACGAATCGTATATAAAAGCCGATTTTAAGCAAATTCCGGGGTTGGAGTTTTTCACCGGCAAGGCCAAGTTCGATGTGGACGAGAAATTTAAGAAGAAGCAAATGCCGAAGTTCGCCTCCAAATATCTCGTTTGGCAGGTCATTTGTCTTGCGGACTGAGGAGTGAGCCTTTCGTGGCAAAGGGCACAGTAAATGGCGATATCTACAAATCTGAGTGCCTCGAGAAGCGCATTTTGCCGTTCTTGCAGCAGCTCGACGAAGCTCCGCTATTTTGGCCAGATTTGGCATCATGCCACTATTCTAAAAATGTACTGGAGTGGTATGAGGCCAATTCTGTCCATTTTGTTCAAAACGACATGAATCTGTCAAACCGTCCGGAACTGTGCCCGGAGGAGCAGTACTGGGCAATAATATAGCGGAAACTTCGGAAGAGCAAGGAGACATTCAAAGACGAGAAGAACATGTTAAGAAAATGGAAAAAAAAACTGGAAAACTGGAACCGGATGACACTGTAAAGACTTTGATGGAGGACATCGAGCGAAATTGCGTTCATCGACTAATTTTTCTTTTGGTTTTTGAAGTAAATGTATGTATAAAACTACCATGAAATTTTGATTAGATTCTAAACATTATAAGAAAATTGGCATGACATTTTCGGTGTCGCAATAATTTCGTGTTCGCCCTTTATTCAACCCATGTCAACACTCGCCGCGAATCAATATTGATTCGAACAAGCCAAAGCCATGTCAAGTTAAATCCCATCATTGAGAGTGAAGCGCATTCGTTGGGCGGCAGCCTAACTCTCACCTAGGGTCAATATTGAACCAAAGCTAATTATGTTTACCATTACTACCTTTAGCTGACCACATGATTGGTTTTGCCTATTAGCAGCAAAGGGCTGACCCGACACTGCTTTAGTACTACATCATTATTTTGTCATTAATAGCGCTGAGTACTGCGGAGGTTGCATTATGTGAACGTTAAAGTGATGCGAGATTCAACTGGGTTAAGTGGCGACACAGTTTTTTCCGACTAAAATTATGATTTTTTAAGAAAAAATTAAAAAAAAAAACGCTATAGCGTTATAAGATTTTTCACAGCACGTTGATCTTCCATCAGCACAGTCCAAGTCTTCTGCGCTGAGCAGTGGTTTTTCCAATCTTCCATCCTCCCAACTAGTTTTCCCAGCCAGGGTCAACTCAATCATCGGATTGATTGATAGAGATGGAACTCGTTTTCTATCCATTGAATAATAGATGAAAATGGCTAGGAAAATCGAAAGTACCAAGTTGTTTTTACTTTTCCTTTCAACAGTAACAACAACGGCTAGGGAAGCTGAACTTGCTTTCGTCCAGAAAGGTAATAACCATCAACTCCGAGAGCTCTCTTCATGGCCGTTCTGACATTGAGGACCCATCGACTGGTTCACGATACCACCTGACTGGGCTCGCTCAAACGGTTTGTGTCTTTTGAGACCTTCAGTTGTGGGAACCGATCGGTAGACTTGCGTCGTCGTTGAGCGAAACATCGAGAGCAAAACACAAAAATCTGCAACAAACAACAGGCCACCGGGCTCATAAAACGGAACAGAAAATGCACATTTTACCGGTTTAAATGTGCCTGACAGCAATAATGGCACGTGTGAGCTGCAGCAGGCAGAGGAAAAGTTGCAATATTTCACCGAGGCTTGTTTTTGTTTTTTCTCATCAGCTTGCTTAGTTTGTTTTTTGATGTTGCAACAACAAACAGGCGGAAGGCCTAGATTTTACATATCATTGCTGTTTATGGAAACCGTTTTCCGTTTCGATCCGGCATTTTCCTTTCTACATGATGATGAGATTGACTTCATTTTTCGACAAAATGGAATGATCTTTATTGTTTGTCTTGTTTCGTTATTCGCTACACGGTGTGGTAATTGATCGTCAATGCCAAATGAGAGCCTCCGATCGATCAGCAATACTCCTAATCATAAATCTCAGCTCGTGTTTGTTGTTCATCGACGAGCACAGTCCACTTTCGGTTGATGCGAAAATTATGGTCTCGATGTGAGTGAAAAAAAAATGGAAGCAGCCATCACATCTCCCCACGCCCAGCAACACGAATGGTTGCTTCGATCAGCGTCCGTGTAGTTTACCTTGGATGTTTCGAGCTACTAGATCCAAAGAACTACTGAGAGATCCGACTTGACTATGGTCAGGGCTGTAATTCTGGGGGATGGACCATTAAAACGAAATCGTTTCGTTTTTTATGTTTGCTTTAAACTAGTAATGTACTGGAGCTTTCTAGTGGGCTGCCTATAAATCAAACACTACAAAATAAAAAGATCATCGATGGCACCTTTCACTGCAAGTAAGGTAGACACGATCGTCCCCGACAATCAATGTGATCGATCGATTACTCGCATCGAAACTGGCGGCCGTAACTGAACGTGTTACTTTTGTCGGCGAGCATCACGCTTCGCTAGCCATTGCTGTAGTTTTTGTTTACGTTTTTTCATCTCCAGCCCTCCAGTCGATGAAGATCTTTTCTATATAGCAGTCTACCAGTAATGTGTTAATGATACGCTCTTCGGAATTGATCTTTCTGCTGCTGTTGCTGCTCAATGGTTGTGTGAAAGTGAACTTCTTCTATTCAGCGCTGGTTTTGTTATTTTTCTTTGTTAAGTAAATTTTGGGTTTCTTTTTTTTTGTATTTCTAAATTTTTGTAATTTATCTCATTATTTCTTTATTTTTTAATATTATTTTTAAATTTGAATATTCTTGTTATTTCCGCCTTTTTCTATTTTTTTGTGTCATATTTTCCACTTTTTTTTTCTTTTTTGTCATTTTAGAATGTTTGTTCAACCCAAGGTTCTCCGACTTTCACAATAAGTAGGCTAGGAGTGCGCGGGGCGCTCAATGAGTTTTCCATAAGAATGTTCGCTCAGCCGTTCAGTGGTTTGTTGGTAGACAAACTCTATGAGTTCCGCAGGTTCGCAGTTGAAAAACCATAATGGCTTAAATGGCTGAATAGGGGATTTAAAATACGGCAAAACATCCTATATATACACACCTTGGTTCAACCTGGGTATTTTTTTCCTGTCAGGAAAATTTATCGAAGTTAGAATTTTTTTCATCCTAATCTGAATTTTAATTCGGTACGGTGTTTTAAATTCTCATTCTGTTTTAACTATTCCATAAAATATCTCTTCCCAGCGAAAGAATCTCCAGCTACTCTTCTCTTAAAAATCCATTTTTTCTACGTTGGAGTAAAACAGCAGAAACAAAACGCTTCTACTCCGAAAGGCGTTCGCCAACCAGAAAAATCGTGGCCGGCGTACTGATTTGATTGATTAGCAAGCATTCGAGCAACGCCAATCCCTTTCTCCATATTTACTTATTTCCTCTCGCTTCTGAGGACGGTTTAGTTGGAGCGTTCAAAGCTAATGTGTATGCTGTAATCGTTGCCCCGTTGAATAATCCAAGCAGAGACGCTTAAGAAGTTACTGTAGATTCGTTAATGGTGGGGTACGGTACGTGTTCGATGGTTTTTTTTTCTAAAACACACACAAAGCTGCCCGAGATCCATATTGCACAGCCTCGATGTTGGATGAAAAAAAAGCTAAACGAAGATATTAACAATTTTGCAGCATTTCTGCGGGCTTGAAATTAGAACTTCGTGAGCTGAATTGATTAGATAGGGGTGCCTACCTACTAGTGCCGGGTGCTGTTTGATTGAATGGCTTAAAAGAATTACTGAAAATAGTTGTCCAAAACTTCAAGCTTCGATAAAAATGTCTTAGCAATGCTTCTGGAAGGGGTATTTTAAAAACACATGTCCATCTTCTCATTGATTAAAATTTCATCAATGATGGCTCTGGCCTACAGACAGCCGACTCCCGGACAAAGGCCAACCACCATTGATTGGGCTCCGCGTATCGTCGTCGTTCGTATGTCACGGTCAGTCAGGCAACTGAAAATGGTGCGCTGTTGGGAAATTTTCCCACCCATCTCCATTCGACACGCGGTCTAGTTTGAATAATTAAACGCCTGAATGTAGACAACAATTTACTTCGGTGGAAAAGGAAAAATTCGAGCAGTTTCCCATACACGCCTCAATCAGTTATCGTCAGAAAATATCGATTGATTTTGTTGTTTGAACATAATTTTTTCGAAATTATTAATTTTATTTAAATTATTTAGAAAAAGATTTCTAAATAATTACTTAGCCGAGAAAAGGCATTCGGATAGCTTTAGCCAGAAGAAGGATGAAATTTATCAACTTCATAAAATTCATTTTCGATCTTCAGTAGTAATCTTGCTTTTGCAGGTGTCTCACAGAATAATAGTTGTTGATAGTGAATAGATAGCTAGTAGCAGCAGAGTTGTCTTGAGGGACGCAACATATGCGTTAACAAGCGCACAAATTAAGCGAGAGCAATAAATTCGAGAAAAAGAAGTAAGCTTATCCAAGGTTAGTTTGAAATCGATTTTTACATTCACAAATTTTACGATCACAAGGTGTACAGCGACGATTATACCCGATTTTTTAACATTCGTTTTATAGTATTTTTTAATTAAAAAAAAGTTATCTACTGCAAATTATATGAGGAGCTGAATTTGAGTTAAAATTTCTACCCTTTCTGTGGAACAAACCATGAAATAGATAGTTGTTTAAGTTTAGGGTATTTGATTTCTGATTTCAGTTTTCCTCCAAAACTTCTGAAGCATCTTTTCAATAAAATTTTTAAACAGCAAGCTCAAATTAGGCACGATAATTATGCTAAATAAACCGATGGGTGGTTGTTGCATGTTTTTCAATATTTGTGCTTTTTTCATCTTCTTTTTTGACAAATTTTAGTTTCGAACCAAAGGTTTTGAAATCCTATTCGAGCATTTTCGAACCAAATTGCACGGGAAATGTTTCTAAGAGACTCACGTATTCCTAACCAGCTGTTCATCGATCACAATTGGACTGCCGCTGGGATTGAGCGACGGCGCTTCCTCTGCCACCGTTTCGGACACGGATAGGTACGGATGATCTAGGCAATTATCACTGTTTTCTACGCTAACGAATTCATCGTTGCTACTACAACTACTATCACTACTGCTGCTGCTGTTGCCACAACTACCATTACTGCAACAAGGACTCGGAGCCTGATCTTCGATCGAACCATCTTTTCCGGCAGCTTCCGAGGAGACATCCGCGCCTCCCTCGGCTAGCTCGTCGACGACAGAGGCACCCTCAAAGGCGTCGTTCACGCAGCCAACACCATTGCTGGAACACATTTCGAAGAACTTCCGCGTCACCTCTTCCATCGAGGTGTCCTCGGTCAGCTCGGCGGGGAAGTTGTTCTGCGGGAGAAATTCGAAAAGTTTAGATATCTGATTCAGAAGTCATAGAGGAAAAAATCCTACTCACCCTCACAGCTTGATTTTCCTCGCGCAGCACCCGCCAGTCCTCCAGAACGTTGTTGTAGTGGTCGTACTGCGCCCGATCTCCGGTAATCTCGTAGAAATGTATCAGGCCGCGGTAGTCATACTCCAACCCCGAGTACGATTCTCCAAACAGCCGCAAGCTGATTTCGATACTCTTGATATAAAGCTCTTCAGCTTCCTGGTGTTTCTGCATGTGGTAGTTGTAAAGCGAGGCCAAATGCCCAATCGACAGGCCCACCTCGTAGTCGTACGGTCCTAGCAGCAGGGTTTTGATTTCGATCGCTCGTTTGTGCATCTGTTCGGCTTCGTCGAACTTGCCCATCGATTGGTACAATCGCCCCAAATTACCGTAGTGTTTGGCCGTTTGAACGTTGATTTCGCCGAAAGCTTCCAGCGATAGATTGAGGGCCGAGTGGTGCAACAACTCCGATTCCTCCAGGAGACTTTTGCACCGATTGTAATCAGTGACGGCGGCCATTGTGTCCAGGGCTATTTCTTCGAGGATTAAGGCTTTGACGCGCTTGGCCGAGGCCAACATCAGGTGATTGCTGGGTACCAGTTCCTTCATGATGTCTATCGCTCGGTCAATGTTGGCCGTAGCCGAATCAAACTTGCCGGAGCTGTATTCGAGCACATACAAACAGTAGGCGAGGTCTTCGTGGGCAACGGCTACATGCAGGTTCCGGGACCCAAATATTCCGCACAGGATTTCGTGCGCTTCGGTGTACATCGCTACGCTATTGGCGATCGAGTCAACGTTCAGCAGGAAGAACCCGTAGTCGAGCAGTGCGTCGGCGTATTTCTGATGGCTGGTCCCGAAGCTGGCTCGAGCCCGACATACGGCCTGTTTGATGAGCATGCTGGCCGACTGGAACTGGCGTTTAGCTACGCAGCTTTTGGCCACCTGTCGCAGCACGTCAACGACGACTCTGAAAAAAGAGGGTTTTTATTGAGATAAAACTGAACTTACAGGGTTGTGCAAAAGCGTTGGAACACGTGTCTAAGTTGTTTAAAACCCGTTTTAAGGAACAATTTGATGTTAGGGCGGTTTCTGAAGACCTTAACCAAAGTTTTTTTTTGGAAACATCTGATAGTAGACATTTCGACGATTTCGAAATGTTGTAATTTATGAAACCCGATTTTAAAGTTTTGATTTACGTGTACAACAAAAGCGCTCATCTTTAATTCGGGCCTATAAGACCCGAATCGCAACTGCACTTTCTTGATCGGGTGTTTTTTTTTTCGAAAATCTCAATATGAGCTTTTCATTATGAGATATCGAAATGAGAACTGCTGCCAGCAATCTGTTAAGGCGTGCGATTTGTATCGTGAGTAGGCCCACATAGATGCAGACAGTCGACGTAGAATCAGCTTCTATCTTTTCCAAACTTCTGGAAACATTTTTTCCTCAGTACAACTTTGCAGTGACGATCGAAGCATTTCTAGAAATCCAATGATCGCGACTTCAATGCAATATACGGGATTTCATCTGGACCCGAAGTCTTCTTCAGCTGAACGGATTTTGCGATGTTGAGCAGTTCCTCCTATGACCACTCCTACTCATTTGTATCTCAGTGATTCGGGGCTGGCGGGCAGCTAGTGACATTATGCTGAGGGAACAGCTCCTTAGTTTTTGTCTTGGTTTTCCACAGACAAGTTAGATAGATTTCGCTTCCACTTTAACACCTTTCTAAAGACATCACCTCTGATTGGCTTTGTAGTCTGAACCACGCGAGGGCTTGCTTATCCATCTCCCACCCACCCTCCAATTGTTTGTCCATCTTGGACTACCAAATCTGATATCTAAGATGGATTCTGGTTCCTCACTATGGTAGTATTGCCTTTTTTAGCTAGGTATTCAGTTTTGCAAATGCTTAACACGTTCGTCATCACGGCACCCATATTCGGTTGACGGGTGTATTTCCTGGGGGACCCCGTCATATCAAAAAGCGTGTGACGCTCTCTTACTTGAGTTTACCGCTCAGCTTCGCCACACGTTTCAAATATGAGAGTTCTCCCTTTTTGCTTTCTCTCTCTGTAAATTTCTTTGGGGTAAAACTACCTAAATGAGCGTGGCGACGAATGTGTTAAAGTAGACTCTGTGCTTTGGCGTTCGTAATGTAATTACCACCGCGGTTATTACGGACTTCGACCGACTGTCTTATCACTCATAGCGTTAAATTTCTCCTCGACAGAGTTTAGCAGCTAGAAAAGAAGATCCCGTTGACTTAGGCTATCACGAAGCATTACTCATTCGATGTGACTACTTCTTGTACGGAGAACTTCTTTGTAATCCCTATGGCAACCAGATTAGAATTATTTGTCATCAAATTTCTGCCATTCAGTGCTCAACAATAGGGGTCTACTGCTTTCAAGGCTCTTCCTGCATTCGCAACACGATCTGTGAAGAGCTTCGTCAGTTACAGGACCTAGAAATGTTGACTAAAGTCTTCCGTTTTCGTGTTGTGAGTAGTGAGGTTCCATCAATCGAGAACGGAGCCGTTTTATTGAGAGAAAAGGTTTCTTGGTCCACAACTTTCCCAACGAATTTCGTCGCTCGTCACGACGTGAAGCTTTTTGAACTTTGTAAGTTTGCAGTCCTCCTCGGTTCTTGGTTCTCTAGAAGAAAGAAAACTTGGACAAATTCAACTTTTTGGCCTCGAACCTGACCGAAACCGAACAAGTAAAGGAAAACTCTACGCGTGTCACATTAACTTCAAACAACTCATTGTAAGAATTTCGTTATCCAAAAAAGAATACTTACTTATCCGGGGTGTGCTTGTTAATATGCTTCAGCGCTCGGATGGCCCACTTGTAGCTCAGATCGTACTCGCTCCGGTAGAAATGCAACACTGAAATCTGCTGATAGATATTGGCCAGCAGACTGTTCGGGATACTACTAAGGCTATCTAGGTCCCCGGCAGCGTACGACGGGGGTTGAAGCTGCTGCTGCTGCTGTTTGAAGCAAACACAACTGAAGTTGGAGGTCTGCTGTTGCTGCTGTTTGGAGCGCCTTTTCTGTTGCTGTTGATGCGTCAACATATCTATGATGTTGAGTGCCTGCACACAGGAAATATTTGCCTCCTTAAAGCAACAGAATACGGTTTGTGCACTGAGAAGTCTGAGGGAGGTAAAAAAAAAGTATTAACATTAATCAATTCTCTTTAGAACAAATTAATTCGGAAGGATTACTTTTGCAAACAGTTAAGTTCGATCAGGTACCGCTGGTAGCCGAATCGCAGTTCTTCTATCATGGCCAGCGTAATGTTGAACACGTGCAACGATTCCTCGATCCAGCCGGACTCGGACAGGAACGAGCCTAACCGGATGCCGTTGTCGATTTGCTCCAGGAATCTAACGACAAACTGTATGTTCTTGTGCGAGGCAGAAGTCGAGGAGGTTTCTGCGACCGCTTCAAGCTCCGGCAGCGAGCAGACAGTTCCGGAGGCCCTGATCAACCGCTCCAAACTGCACTGTTTGACCAGGGCAATGTCCGGATGCTGCAGAAAGTACACGGTGGTAGTGCGACAGAATATGGTACGTAGTTCTGTGACGATTGGGCGTCGTGCTGTCATTAAAGTTTGAACGCATTTGAACATCGTTTGTTTGAGGGCCGTCTGCTTGATCAGCCTCTGGAAGACGTCCAGCTCGCAGAGCTGCACCAGCAGCACATCCTTGAGGGACTCGAAGTTGCACATCTGTGGAAATTTGAAAGAAAAGTGTGAGTGTTTTAAATTAACGAAACTGACTTAACTCTACCTTAAATACATTTTAATTTTAATTGTTTCCACGAACATTGACCCTGAACTCTTGAAAGTGTCTTTAAAGGATTCCCAAGGATAGTTTTGAGATTAACGCTCTAGATTAAACAGATTTCTATTTCATCCTCGCTCGATTCATAAACATATATCGTATGCATCAGGGAACAAGAATGACTAGGAAATGGCATTACCAGAAACCAAATATTTGTACCGTGATAGGTAAATTTTTCCCGAACCTACTGAGCCGTCTGCTGATAATTATTTAGTTTGTACTGTGTTTGTTTTTATTTATAGCCCTAGCCTAGCAGGTTGTTTGGTTGGAAACAAACTATAACGCTTGCTTGCGAACTTGTTCCATACGGAATGAAACAAACCAAATGTCTTTCGAGATATTGTCAGGGTTTACTAGTTATATCAATCATAACATCTGGTAGGATATATAACTCGATAAAAATACAAACTAAAACAAGCTCATAGAAAAAATCAGAAGCGCCACGCTTTCCGATACAAAAATATACCTACCCGCAAGGCAAATAATTTTGCTATTTTTAGAATCTTTCATCATTCGCGAATGACATGGCACATTATCATAAAAAAAGATCAAGAAATTGGAATTTTGTTTTATTTTTCGCACTGCGCCGGCGAAAGAACCAAAAAAGCCGATCCAAAATCGTCAGCATCACTCACGAGTTCACGCTTCGAATTAGCGCCTTTGATTAGCGATTTTCGGAGGCAAATTGGATCTCCCACCAATATTTTCTGCTACAAAATTGATTGTGAAAGTGATTCAGCTCTTATCAGAGAACCCAGATCAGTTAAAATATTGGCTTATGACACCCTGTCGGAATTAAACCCCCTCCCCTAAGTGGAATAGAGCAACAATAATTGAAGGAGAGCGTAAAGATGCTGACTGTCACGGTTACGAATGATGAATGCGCTTGAGTTGTGGCGCCTTATCAACAGGCTGTTTGAGGAGAGGATACGGAATCATCACGAGATGGTTGTGTTATTTTCCGTGAAAGCCGGCCTAATGTTTCCAACTGCCGGGATGTCTACTGAAGTCTGTTCAACAATCAAAATAAAATCACCTGACATACACAGATTAATGTATGATTAACATTATACTTACATGTCTTCATACTTGTGAACATGACACGACATATAGAATTTTTAAGAAGATTGAGTAAAGTGAAATATTTGACTAAAAAAGCATACATCTACTACACAGTTAATTGGTGCTGAATTAAAGTCTTTCACGTTGTTGCAATTTCGCTCATTTTTAAACACTCCTGCTTTTCTTCTCATCTCGTCGTTTATAATCTTCAATTCTTTTATTCTTGTTGAAATGGGTAATCAACGCAGGTTTCAGTTGTGGAATAGTGTTTTCTTTTTCATGTTTTGTCAGTCTAGTCATTACATATAACTACACAATTCATTGGCGATTGCTATTGTCTTACTCTCCACTTATCATCTTCCCTAACCGGGAAAGTACTCTTTTCTGAATAAGTACTTTAATACTCTTACCCAGAATATCTGGCAACTCTATTGTGTTACCACGAACCCAATTTGAGTAGTCTCGCTTAACCGTGTAATAATGTGAACATTTGTACTGCATATATCATCATCACTTGTCATCAGCAATCATTGATCTATTGTTCTCGATTGCGAATTGGACACAGCAAGAGGTAAGAAAACAAACAATGTTTTGGTTCTGCTCGTGGCAGCAGAAATCGTTGGCTGCTGTTCCAGATGCCGTTAGGAAACCGTAAGTTTCAACACCTCCCCTCAATTCGTGAATTGAGAATGCTGAACAGCTTCGCGTGCTTCGCCCTTGGTAACGCCTTCGTGAACGCATCAGCTGACTGATCCTCAGTAGAGAATTGTCTCAAAGAAAGCTAACCGCTTCATACGATCTCTCTGATGAATGCATACTTCACGTCTTTATACGCAGATGGGTTCGCGCCTCTTCCAGGTACTGTCCTCCATTAACATGAAAGGAGTGATAACCATCCCCAATTCATCCAGAAAGTTTGTTACCAAAAACCTTCCTTGACTGCATGGCAAAGGGCTCCTATCTCAGCTTCGGTCGACGACAGATTGACCGTCTGCTGACGTTTCGTTGACCACGAAACTCGATTCCCGAAGATTTTGTAAGCGTAGCCTGATACAGCTCTTCGATCATCGGAGTCGTTGTCAAAATTTGCATCAGCATATCCGTTTCTGCGGAATACCAACGCCCGTATCGGTCGTACCTCGAAGGTATCGCAGAATACGCTTCAGACCTTGCCAATGCCTATCCGCCGGGCTGCTTTGGTATTTACTCAGTGCGCTAACCGCAGCACAGATATCTGGTCTAGGAGATGTCGCCAGATGTTGTAGACAATCGATCAATTCTTGGAACGGTTGTTCGGTGATAACCTCACCATCGTTCAGCTTCGTCCAGCGAACGTTTGTGTCAAGCGGTGTGCTTACGGGTTTACAATCGGCCATATCGAATCGTTGCGGAACCTTTTCGACGTATCCTGATTGCGAAATCTCGATGATGCTGTTCTGAAGGCCTAGCTTGATGGTCATCCCCAAGAAAGTCTTGAATTCCAGGAGATCCTTCATATGGAATAGCCTTCCGAGCTCAGTCTTGATCCAGATAACCTCCGACACGTCTTTTCCGGCAATCAGGATGTCATCCACATACAGGATGAGGGTGAGTCCTCGCTTGCAGTATCGGTAAACGCAGCAGTCACTCTTCAACGGATAGAAACCAAGCTTTCTTATCTCGTCTCGAATCGTTGCCGTAGAGGCTTTTCCTTAATCGAACGACCTTCGGTTTGCCGAAGCCATCGTGGTAACTGCATGAAGATAACCTCTTCTGAATTTCCATTCAGGAATGCAGTTTTGACTTTCATCTTATGAAATACCATGTCGTATTCGTTCCCCAACGCCAAGACGGTTCAAACGCTTTCCATCTTGGGGGCATAGGTTTCCCACTAGTCTAATCCTGGTCGTTGGGAACATCCTTTCGCGACCAATCGAGCCTTGTAGCAACCATCGTCCTTCACGGTGAACACCCACTTGGACAGGATGGGTTTTCTGTGACCCGGGGGCAAGCTAGCCGCTTCCCAAGTCTTGTTTTTCTTCAGAGCTGTCATCTCCTCGTCAACAACAGCAGCTACGTTACCCACGTAGCGCTGTGTAATTCCTCTTGGTCGCTGACTTCGTCTCAGGGCCGGTTCAAGGGTGACGGAATCTTGGTCATCATCGTCATCGTCCGGGAATTCCGCGCTGCTCTCGCCGTGATCGTCAACAACCACACTGTTAACCACAGTGTGATCGGGATCAGAAGGAATATCGGCGAACCGCTCAGATGTGTTTTCTGTTGTTGGCACATCGGCTGACCGCTCAAATGTGTTTTCGGGTGCTCGCACATCGATCGTTGTTCAAGGTTATAAACATCGGCTTATCACTCAAATGTGATGGCCTCTGGTGGGTTTTCGACAGGCTTCTCGATGCCCTTCTCTGGCGCAGCACCGCTACGCACTGGCTCCCAAACGCTGGTTTCATCGAAGACCACGTTGCAGTGGATCTCGATGTATCGGCTCGAACCATTCCAAAGCCGATATCCGTTATTCGTGTAACCTACGAATACCAGACGTTTCGATTTCGGATCAAGCTTCTGCCGCTTTTCCTTGGGAATCTGTGCGTACGCTGGACAACCGAAAATGCGCAGGTTGCTGAGCTTTGGCCTCCGACCGTACTACATCTCGAAAGGAGTCTTGTTGACCACAAGACCTCTTGTTGGTGATCTGTTTGCGAGGTAGGCAGGTTCTGCTGCGGAGTATACGGGACCGTGAATGTCATGTAGACTTCTTTCTCAGAACAATGTCTTACGATACTAACGTATTCACGCCCGTTGTCGCATCGCAGCTTACACAGCTTCTGACCAAAGTGTGCAGTTACCATAGCCTCGTACTGCTTGAAGCGCTCGAACACTTCGATCGTGTGCTTTAGCAGATAGACGGTGGGTTTAGTCGTCAATGAACGTGACGAAATAACGGAATCCGTCAAACGTCGGCACTTCCATATACCCACACCTGTCCGAGTGCACAAGCTCTAATGGTCTACCCGACCTAGGCAGCTCGACATTGTGAAAACTGTTGGCTGCTTGTCTACCTGCCATGCAGCTTCCGCAGGCAGTTTGTTTCTCCACCTTGGCTGGAATATGGCAGATACCCTCTACCATATTGTTAGGGACCATTCGCTGCAACGCTCCAACGCTAAGATGTCCGAGTCGCATATGCCATTGTTTGACTGCTTGCTGACTTCAAAGCAAGGCTTTCAGCCTGATTTTAGGGTTCCAAAACAAATCTAAGCAGTACAAGATGCATTGTTCCAGTTCGCTTGGCTCTCAAACACTCGCCAGTCTCAGCTGTGCCGATGACATATGACTCTTCCAGAGTCTTGACATCAACCACCAGGCTCTAATCTCACACCATGTGTTGAGTGACACCAGAATCGATGATAAATTGAACCTTACATTGATTCATAGCCAAAACCTCCTCCTCGAGGAATCCAGGAATTACTTCCAGGTGTGCTCGAGCATGCTAACAGCAGTGCACAACCAGAGCACAAGAGTAACCCTCTCGGCTAACAGCTCTTCCGGGGCCTTCTTGCAGGTGGACCTGAATGCAGCGTTGCTCGTGACGGCATCGAAGGTAACCGTCTTGATCCGCGAACATTCCCGCCTTTAGACGGGAAATAAATAAAAATAGTCATAAAACCGCATCGAATAATGAAAAAATTAGATTTCGCTTGAACATAAAACTCTGATTGATTTGTACAATCGATACGAGTCGAACGATATCCAAATTATAACCTATTCCCAAAATTAAATAAGGCTTAGTTTGAGTTAGATTATCAAAAAAACTTTACTGTAAGTATAAGATTTTTTCAGAACATTCAGAACGTATTTTCCCGTATGTCACTAGTCAGAAAAGAAAAAAAAACGTCAGCGCAAATCTTAGCCTATTCCCATACCGCAATCCTCATTTAACCCGATAAGCTCTGAACAATTTCGTCTCGTTGTTGTGGGTGGTGGGTCGGCTGATTGGAGACGGGACGTGGGATATGCAAGACAACATCCTCTTTTTGCAATTCAACTGAAGAAAAAATCCCACAATAAGCGAAGGAACAGCTGTCACCTTCACGGATGTCCTTGAAAACGAAATGTGTCAAAATAACTTTTTCGTCGTAGGTTCCGGATGGGTTCATCTGGCATTTTACTTTTACTTTTTTCGTTGGGAAAATTAAAATTTTCAAAATATGGACCATTTTTTAGGGAAAACCTTGGATGCTTACCTGTTCATAGATGTTGGCCAGAACGCTTGTCGGGAGCAACCTCAGGTCCGCTATCCGGTCCAAGCTGGTCACATTCAGGTTGAGATTTTTCACGTATCCCTGCAGACATTGTTGATACAGTGAAGGTGGTTCCTTGGGCATTCTGATTATGGGGGACAGTCCGGGAGCTATTCCACCCGGATGTGCACGTTACTATTGATATTCCTTTTTACGAGAACTGGAGGACACAGATCGATTATTTCACTTGCCAACACCGATGAAAATATTCCTCAAGCCTTCTTCCAAGCACCAAAAATCTCACCACTTCCGCAATCGACTGCTGGTTTTCACCTTCTATTTTTTCTCGCACACGAAACACTTTTATGACGTAAAATTTTCAGATTACTAGTTTGAAAAAGTTAGCAAGGGAATCGAGAGCCACTGCGCTTCCCCAGGCCACAAGGAACAAGGAAGCTCCCCAAAAAACTCCCCACGGCGATAACCACTATAGGAAGAAATTTGTCCTACACAGCAACCACCATCAATGCCGTTTTGCTTTTTTTACAAACCGCGATCCAACTCTTTCAGCAAAGTGACAATCAATCCGACCAATCTTCGCGTTACTTCTGAGCTGATGATGATGGTGGAGCAAACATTCCAAAATACACGACCGACAGCGACGACAGCAAAATCAAAGAAAATGAAAACTCAACACGGCCAAACGGCGAAAACGGGTGGGAAAACACGGATGAGGAAAAAGAGAATTTAGGAGCTCTCTCGATTGTCTCTTTTTTGTAACTCTTACACTGAAACAAAAATCATATAAATAAAAGTTATAAATCCGGAGAGATTTTGAGACGAAAATAAATTAGAGAAAAATCTGTAAATTAAAAAAGGACAAAAATAATCAAAAATGGCTAAAAACCAAGGGATTGCAGTGGAGAGAGAATTCTTTGCATTTGGAATGGTAATGATCAAAATTCCACCACTGCTGAACAAATTGTAACAATTTGCAACATTTGCAACAATTAGCACATTTTCACTCTCTCTGAGCACTGTTTCTTTCATTTTAACTGAAACTTTCTAATTCTCTCTAACAAATTGCAACAAATTATAACAAATTCAATCATTGGCTGCAAAATTGGTTTGATCATTGACGATGATTCTCCGTTTATCTCAGTCCCCCGAAAAATTTTTTTTTGATATACAGTTTTTTTTTTTGTCATATTCTGTGATTTTGATCTTTTTTACAATATACCAATTTTTGTTTTGTTTTTTCAAATTTTGGTTCTTTTTATAATTATTTCTCAAATTTTATTTTACATATAGAATATGTTGTCCAGGCTACAAATATTTTAAATGGAAAGAAGTAGCCACTAGTTTATGTCAGTTTTTGTATTTTTTCGTAATAAAACTGTTTGTTTACATTTTGTGTGATACGACGTAATGAAAGCTCACGCGAGATTTGTTTCATAATGCATTATGTTAGCTAGATTGCTTTAGGAAACTTTTTTTTTATCTTCCGAAGCAACGTTTATTGACCGATCGAACAGATCAGCTCAAACGATGGACTGAGCACTTCGAACAACTCTTCCGAGTCACGAATAGCGATGGCCCACAGAATCCGCAGCTCGAAGCGCCAACAGTAAGTCGCATTAATGGCATCAATTCGGAAGCGCCCTCGCTGGCTGAAATAGAAGCGGCAATCAGAAACATGAAATTGAACAAAGCACCTGGGATCGATTGCATCCCTGCTGAAATGCTGAAAGCCGACCCTGCCCTGTCAGCACAAATGTTGCACCGTCTTTTCGCTGACATCTGGGATACTGCAACATTCCCGGCCGACTGGATGCAGAGTATCCTCGTAAAGGTCCCGGAGAAAGGAGACCTGACAGAGTGCGGTAACTGGCGTGGCATAACGTTGATCTGTACAACCCTCAAAGTACTCTGCAAAGTGATCCTGAACAGGATCCAGGAAAAAATCGACGCTACACTCCGACGGCAACAAGCTGGATTCCGATCCGGACGATCATGTTGTCGTATCCTAACGTCAGTATCTCGCGACGGATTTCTTTGCGTTTTTTTTTTAAATTTATTTCGGCGCGTCTATCATCAGCAACAATCACAGATAGAATGCTCTCCTACGTTTGATGTTCTTTCATCGATCCGATTAATTTATTCTTTTCTCTTTTACTCTTATATTCTCGACAATACTTCATCCTAATCAAACGGTTACCGAAGCGTTTGCGCTAAAAACACTTATTCAAATTCTTTCCTTATAATTATATCATTCATCCTGTAAAGCTACATTCAACTTCGTTGTTTATGACTAATAATATACCTTATTCACTACACATGTGTGGACCACATCACAACACTACGAAGCATACTGGAACAAATCAACGAATTCCAGGACTCTCTTCTGCTGGTGTTCGTTGATTTCGAAAAAGCATTCGACCGACTTAACCATGAAAACATCTGGGCGGGTCTAAGGCGACGAGGGGTCCCAGAGAAACTAGTCCATCTCATCGAAGCACAGTACAAGGCATTTTCGTGCAAGGTCTTGCACGACGGTGTCTTGTCCGAACCAATCCCGGTAACTGCTGGAGTGAGATAAGGATGTATCTTATCACCGTTACTTTTTCTAATCGTAATGGATGAGATTCTGACTGGATCGATTGACTGTGCACCGAACCGAGGATTGCCGTGGAATCCTTCAACAATGGAGACACTGAACGACCTTGACCTGGCTGACGATATTGTTTTCCTCTCCCAAACACAACCGGACATGCAGAGCAAACTCGACGACCTCACCGAAAGTTCCAAGGCAGCAGGTCTCAAAGTCAATGTCGGAAAAACCAAGTCGATGGAGATCAACACAGCAAATCCCTCCAGTTTCATGGTAGCTGGGCAACAAGTTGAGAAAGTGGAGTGCTTCCAGTATCTTGGTAACCAGATAACGCCTGATGGTGGTACCAGGAAAGACATCGAAACCCGGATCAGAAAGGCCCGTTTTGCATTTGCGAGTCTCCGAAACATCTGGCGGTCACGCCAGATCTCTCTACGAACGAAAATCCGAATCATCAACTCAAACGTCAAATCCGTATTGCTGTACGGGTGCGAAACTTGGTGCACATATGCGTTGACGACGCGAAAACTGCAAGTATTTGTAAACCGCTGCCTGCGGAATATCATCCGCGCTTGGTGGCCTGGCAACTGGATCTCGAATGAGGAACTACATCGCCGGTGTCATCAAAGGCCGTTAGAAATCGAGATTCGGGAACGTAAGTGGAGATGGATTGGGCACACGCTGCGAAAAGATGAAAACGAGATTTGCAGAGAGGCGCTGGACTGGAATCCAGAAGGATATCGAAGAAGAGGCAGACCCAGAAACTCGTGGCGGCGAAGCCTAGCCGCTGAAATCCGAACTGTCGACGAGAATCTTGACTGGGACCAGGTAAAGACGCTGGCTCCGGATCGTCAACAGTGGAGGTCTTTTACCACGGCCCTATGCACCGGAGGATCGGCGCGGGATCATTAGGTAAGTAAGTAAGTAAGCAACGTAAAAGGCACGCTTCAATTCTCTTCTTAAATAGTTTTAAAAATTGCATAACAAATCCTCTAAATAATATCTATTATCCACGACAGCTCTAAATCTTCTAAGTTTTGAGCTTAAATGTAACTTGTGAATTAAAATAAAATTCTGTTATAAAACTATTGAACCATTCCAGTTTCCGCTCACCCTTAACGAAATCATTGCTCCCAAACTCCCACACATTGTCAAATTCGATTTGCTCGTTCTCTCTTCTGAGCGAACACGAGCGCACCCGCACAATTTCTCCGAAATTCGCTCACCGAATTGTCTTGTTTACGTGTGTGTTTGTGTATGTATGCACAATCCGAAACCAAAATATTCCGTCAGCAAGCAAACAGAAGTCGCGCTGACTGAACGGGAAATCGAAAGAAAGAAGGCAGTTGGTCGTCTTCGTCGTAGTAGTTCGTTCGGTCGTGTTGTTTCAGTCAGTGAAGAATCCGGAATCGTCTCATCACCAACTCCCCCGGGGGAGCCAGCTCGTTGTTTTGGGATCCGTGAAGGAAGCAACTTTGTGTTACAAACATATTGTGGTGCTAATTGATGAACGCGCCCGCCGCGTACGGAACTTTTTCGCGATCCGCTAGAAGAAGTCTCGAATTATCGACGACAGTTGCCTAGGAAAAGTACCAAAGTAGGCTATCGGTGTGGTGTGTGGTTTAGAAAATTTGTGGCTATTATCAGTGTTTTCAGATAGATGACCAACATCATCGGATCGGTAGCATAAGGTATGCGCTCTTTCTCCTCAGTTTTGACTGGTGTTATTTTCATGAGGGCACTAGGGTTGTCAGATGGAAGATTCAAAATTTACGTAAAAGTTTCGTGAAGAAAAAATGAAGAGTGCTTGTTGTTGTTGTTCAATTTATGTTTATTTCCTTTGATTGTTTTACAATGTACATATTAAGTTACATCTTTAATCAACGTTTTGTATAACAATACTATTTACATTTGTATGTCAAAGACTGATATTTTCGTTTTGACCACTTGATAGAATTGATGAAAACTGCAACTCAACTACAACTATTTATGAACAATTTCGCTAAATTTTTTAGATATCTGAATTTTGAGTCTATTTGGAAATTTGTGCTTTTATAGAATAGCGTAAAAATAGGGTAAACTTCACTTCAGAAAGTCTGTCATTTCAATTTCCCAGGGTTTGGAGTAGTTTTCCAGGCTTTAAGTAGCCCGAAGCGTTTGTGAGCGAAATTTGTTCCCGTATTTGGGATTACTCTCGGCTCAACAGCTTTTCACAGAGATGAGAGTAAAGCTCTCATCATCAACGATGATATCAATCGCTAGCACAACTAACCTTTCCAGTTTCTAGCTATAAATGAGATCAGAGTCGTTGAATTTCTTAAAAAAAAAGGTGTAGAGTGGACATGAGCGGGCCCCACTACATACTGGGGGCAGATCCTAGGGATTTTTATAGTACTTTCTTCAGACCGTAGGAGGATCACTCCGGATTAAGGTGTTGTCCAGTTCAGATAGGAAAAAATTCGAACGTTTCATTCCAACGTTCAATCTCTTCGAAGCGGTAAAGAAGTATTCTATTGCTCCGAAGTGGGCAAAGAGGTGCGTTGCAGAGTCGAGAACTCACAGTTGTTATGTGCCCGTTGAGCAGTGCAGCCAGGGAGGATTGCCGGAACCTGTGATATCGAGATGTGATATGATTGTTTTGTATTTCGACTGTCAGATGTTGGTCTTCATGATAAGAAACAGGCCCATGAGTAGATCATGTTGAGCTAGCTTGGGTTTTTAAAATATCGTGTGTGAGTAAATTGTGATTATTGCTACGAAGTTTTGGGTTTTGCGTGTTTGTGTTACGGGTAAAGCCAAGCAGCACACACAATTACGCTAGACCTGTTTGACCTGTGATCGATCGTTCCGAAATGAGCAAAAAGGTATTCGTTCGATCCAAAGTGTTCAAAGAGATATCCGATAATCCAGCGATGGGTCAAAAAGGTATTCAAATGCCCTGAAATAGGTAAAGAGGTTGTAGGGTCGCCCCTCGGCAAGAAATACGAAAGATTTGAACCGATGTAAATATTCGGAAAAACTTAGACGGCCGTGAAAAACGAAGAGAAAAAGAAAGACAGTTAAGACGTACACACGTGTAGTGGACGGGGATCCAGAAGGCGGTGAATAAACGGATTGTAATCGGAAATAAGCTGTGTATCATTTTTTTTGCATCGGATGCCTACAGAGGTATATTCGATAGCTCGAAGTCACAGTATGCAACTGTCAATAAGGTTAGTTATGCGGCAGTACAGAGAAGCTAAATGGGGTCCACTATTGGTACTCCATGTTGACAGATCCTAATAGTCGTAATTTTTGGCGTCCCTTCAGTTCGAGGGAGGATCGAACCCAGATTGGAGTGTTTCCCAGCCCGAGATACAAAATGATAAGACGCTTAAAAGATCTGAAATCGATCTCCTATAAAGGGGGAAAGAAATATTTAATCACCCTGAAATGAAAACAAAGAGATATTTGATAGCCTATTGAGCAATGAGTCAAAAAGGAATCCAAAACCTCGAAGTTAGTTAAAAGGCATTCGATAGCCTAACACTGACCTCCCGATAATAACCCCTTCCTACCTCTTTTCTAATAAACCGATGTAAATATTCGGAAATACCTAGACGGCCGTGAAAAATGGGGAGAAAAAGGAAAGACAGTTGAGGCGTACACACGTGTAGTGGACAGAGATCCAGAATGAATAAACGGATCGAACCCGGATTGGTGTTGCCCAGCACTGGATACAAAATGATAAGACGCTTAAAAGAGCTGAAATGGATCGCCCATGAAGGGGGCAAAGATATATTTAATCGCCCTGAAGTAAACAAAGACATATTCGATAGCCTATTTAGCAATGAGTCAAAAAGGAATCCAAAAGCTTCGAAGGATGTTAAAAGGCAGCCCAACACTGACGTTTCGATAATAAGCCTACCTACCTCTTTTCTGATGAACTGATGTAAATATTTGGAAAAAAAACTAAGACGGCCGTGAAAAACGGGGAGAAAAAGAAAGACAGTTGAGGCGCACACACGTGTAGAAGACAGGGATCCAATAGACGGTGAATAAACGGATTGTAATTGGAAAATAACTGTGTATCATTCATTTGCATCGGATCTCTACAGAGGTATTCGATAGCCCGAAGTCACAGTATGAAACTATCAATAATGTCAGTTATGCAGCAGTATAGAGAAGCTAATAAGGTCAACTATTGATACTCCATGTTGGCAGATCCCAACAGTAATAATTTTTGGCGTCCCTTCGGTTCGAGGGAGAATTGAACCCGGATTGGAGTGTTGCCTAGCCTGGGATATAAAATAATAAGACGCTTAAAAGAGCTGAAATCGAATGCCCATGAAGGAGGCTAAGATCTTTTTAATCGCCCCGAAGTGAACAAAGATATTGGATAGCCTATTTAGCAATGAGTCAAAAAGGAATCCAAAAGCCCCGAAGTTGGTTAAAAGGTATTCGATAACCTAACACTGAAGTCCCGAAATTAAGCCTACACCTTTTCTGATGCATCTGTCAATGAACAAGGTCAACTACTGAAACTCGAAATTGGCAGTTCTGATATTTAGCGTCTCTTCGGATTGATAAAGGATTTAACACGGCTTGGACTGATGACTAGCCCCAACAAGGGTTAAGAGGTATTCAAACGCCTCAGAGAGGACAAAAAGATCGTCCCGAAATGGGCAAAAAGGTATTCAATAGCGTAGTGATGAGTCAAAACAGTATATGAATTTCCCAAAGTGGGTAATAGGGTATTCGAAAAGGAACTGACCTTTTCAGTATGCAGCTATCGATGAGGACAGCCTAGAAGATCTGAACAGGGTTCACTACTGGGACTCCATAGGTTAAAATCGACGCTATCCAGCACCGTTCCATGCGATTCGTTCTTCGATTTACGACACTTTTCGTTTCGTTAACCAAAGTCGACGCCGCCTTTAATCCTGGATGGAGTTATTCAAGGATTTAGTTGTGTATTTTTGTGGGCTTCTTGGCAACCCGAATGCGTTTTGAGTCACGGCGACGACTAGAAGAGAGTAAAAACGTATCTATAGCGAAAACAAACCGAGCAGAAGAGAAAGAATGCTCTGCGAGAGAAAGAGAGCCGGAGTGCATCGGACGGATTCGCTAACCAAGTTTGACCAGCTCATCATTTTTGTACGCTTCCGTTCGGTGGCAGCTAGGCAAGGCGAAGGCACTGATCCGATCAGCTCTCGGTAGCAGCAGAAAGAAACCAGAACAGAGATGTTTAGACTTTAGAGGAAGAGTCGAACCAACCGAACCATTCCTATTCGGAGCGAGCGAACGAAGTTAGTCAATCAGTCGTGGAAGAGGACGGACGGTGTTGGTGAGTGTTCGTCGTTTTATAATCGGTGCCCTGGCAGGTTTGCGGGCCAGAACATCCAGCGGGTCTGTCGTCTTCGGTTCGGTGACGGCGCTATTTTTCTGTGACGAGACAGTTGTCACAGGTGCTGACTTGGACCTTGTTGAGTGCGTGTCACCGGTTTTTTTAGAGTCGGAAGTGCAAAGGTCCGACCCTAGTTTTAGGTTAGTACTCGGAGGGATTGTTCCGGTTTAGATGATTTTGTGCCAAGTGTCGTTAAGTGTCGGAAAACCAGTCAGTCAGTCAGTAAATGTGGGTGGAGTAGGGTCCATCTGAAGTAGTTCAGTGCACAATATTGTTCTGTGGTGGGTGGTGTTTTCCCGAGGCAAGTGCAACTTTGGGCAACGACGGCATTGTGAATCGCCGTATTGTTGAGGGGAGCTAAGTAGCCCAACCCGGGCGCCTTTCGCAAGAAAACTGCTGTTATTTGAGTTTCTCGAAGCTCTGCTGCTCTTAAATTCTGGTGAGCACAGCACGCGGCCGGCTGGGGGTGTTGTGGGAGTTTTTTTTATGATCTTTTATTTTTTGGCGGGGAGGCGCCTTACAAAGAAGCCACATTTCAACAGCAATCTCAGCGACGATGGACGGCTGCTGCTGCTTGGGTTAAAGAACGAGAAAAAATTCTTATTGTTTTCTCAAGTACCTACACTTTATCATAAAATCAGAAAGTCGTATCGTTTCGTAAAGACCCCGGGGGAAGGGAATAGCTCTCGATACTGTTTTTCTATCTGCTCTCCTTTACATTTTTCCGTCTTCGGCTGGGCACGGGCCGGTGTGCTGGAAAACCCCTTCTAGTGAAGGTACCGGATCGTTGTCGCCATCCGGTATCGGTTTATTTCCTTGGATGGCGGGGGCGGTCGCTTGAGGCCAAACTTTTGATAGCAGCAAAAAATATGGATCTCAACAACAGCACAAGCAGATAGCAACCGAAAGAGGTAAGTTTCAACTTTGCTTTCAACGTTCAACATTCACCTAGCTATAGAACAAAAAAAAAGTAGAAAATAAAATCTATCCTCCCATGGGCCCTTCTTCTATAAGGTTCTTTCGAATGGAAAAACGAGCAGCGTAGTGGAGGCCCAAAATGAGGACCCGCAATCGAAGGGTAAACCGGCATAAAATGGGTGATTTGCATATACATACATTCGGCCCGAGTTGGGGAGCCATTTAGCATACGGCACCCATTACATCCCATCCATCCAGGGTTTCGGGGAAAGCTGAGACTGAGAATGGAACACGTGGTGGAACCATTCCGGACAGCTCAGCTCCGTCTGTTTTTTCGCCCTCCCAAACGAAACGACAAACAACGACGACGACTGAAGATTTTATTGAGCATAAACGTGAATGGGTCAGCCCCGGGTGGACATTCAAATGAAGCAAATTGATGGATTTCAAATGAAACCTTCTGCCCAGCTCGGCTGGGAATTATTTGAATATTGATGGAGCGAGCGATGAGTTAATTGTTGCTCCTCAGCTCAGTGGTCGGAAAAGGGGGAAACTTTTTTTACGAGTTCTACCTTCAATATGCAACTTTGTACGATGTGTTGCGATAAGGAAAGCAAGGCGGCAACTCGTAAACAATTTTACCTCTGGTGCTGCATGCTCGAGAGAAAGATTATTGCGTAAGCAAAACCGCCGAACATATGGAACTGATTTGTGATTGCTTCAGGATGAATTTGAATCTGAATTCGAAATCTAGGTTCTCAATCTCAAATCTGAATTTGTATTCGAATCTGATATCTGGAATCTCAATCTGATATCTAAATCGGAAATACGAATCTTGAATCACCTGAATCTTAATTGGAAATTCGAATCTGAAATCTAATTTACATTTGAGTCTGGGGTTGAATCCTGAATCCGAATCCTCAATTCTGAAATCTGCATCCCAAATCTAAATTGATATATAATTTCATAAAGGGCGAACACGAAATTATTGCGACACATTCAACAGGGCATACATTTTTTACCATTGGGTAAAAATCAACCGAATTTTGCACACTTACTCATTGATGTGTATTGTTTCCATGCTGTCAAACTCGAAGTCGTGTTTTTCGATTCAACGAAAATGGAGGTGAACCAACGCGTGTCGAGAGGACAAATTCTTTCCAAACATCTGGTATTTCCTGACCTGTCGCACCGGCAGTTGGGGAAAATGTTGAACATTCACCCTTCAACTGTCTCCAGAGTGTTGAAGCGGTTGACGTTGGACCACGCAATGGAGCTGTAAGAAAATCAGGACCAGAGAATCAGTGAAGCGAATGATTAAAGCAAATTTCATCGTCTCAAGCCGTAATTTGGCTAAAAAGATCGGTGTGTCTCAGAGCTACGTCCAGAATGCAAAGAAGAGAGCTGGACTACATACATACAAGGTAGAGAACTCCCCAAATCGCGATGAGCGGCTATTATCGACGGCTAAAACCCGGGCACGGAAGCTCTACGAGAAGATGCTGACAAAATATGGCTACTGTGTGATGGACGACGAAAGGTATATGAAAGCCGATTTTAAGCAAATTGCGAGGTTGGAGTTTTTCATAGGCAAGAGCAAGTTCGATGTGGACGACGAATTCAAGAAGAAGAAAATGTCGAAGTTCGCCTCCTAATATCTCGTTTAGCAGGCCATCTGCTCGTGCGGTCTGACGAGAGAGCCTTTCGTGACAAATGGCACAGTAAATGGCGAGATCTACAAATCTGAGTTCCTCGAGAAGCGCCTTTTGCCGTTCTTGCAGCAGCACGACGAAGCTCCGCTATTTTGGCCAGATTTGGTATCATGCCACTATTCCAAAAGTGTCCTGGAGTGGTATGAGGCCAATTCTGTCCGTTTTGTTCCAAAGGACATGAACCCGCCAAACTGGCCGGAGCTGCGCCCGGTGGAGCAGTACTTCGAAAAAGCAAGAAGACAGTCAAAGACGAGTAGGACATGTTAAGAAAGTGGATAAAATACTGAGAAACTGGTACCGGATGCACTGTAAAGACTTTGATGAAGGGCATCAAGCGAAAATGCGTTCAATTTTACACTCAAGGCTCCATCGATTAACTTTTTTTTTTTAAGTAAATATATGTATAAAACTACCCTAAAATTTTGGTTTGATTCTAAACATTGGCATGACGTTTTCTGTGTCGCAATTATTTCGTGTTCGTCCTTCAAGAGACTTCGACAGCTTCTTTTAGAGCTCCCTAGTTTCATATTTGAGCAACCCAGATTGCCCAGTTAACTTCTGAGATAACCGGGGAAATTCCTCCTATCTCAAAGGACTCATCTGAAGAGAATTCTTGAGAACTCTAAAGAATTACTGCAGTTTTGTTTAAATTTTTAACCAAATCAGAACAGTCTGTTCCTAAACTTTGTTCCGTAAAAAAATAACTTGCTGAGCTCTAAATTCACTAAGAATCAATGTTGGCAGCATTTTTAATAAGAGAACAAAAAACTTTGTTTAAAAACTAATATTAGCTAAGGCAAATACCCTCCCACGCGAGCTGCTGCTGAAGTCAGGATGCGAAAAATTGCATACCAATGTCATGAACGAACGTTACCGGAGCAGTAGAAAAAAAACTTTGCAGAGGTGAGATGACAAAAATTCTTCCTAAACCGTGCGGCTGATGAAAATGGAAACATTTTGCAGTACAACCAACGACCGAGTGCTGTGTGGGTGAGCTTTCAGTTGAACTCCTTCTACCTCCTTCTAATATAGAGAGAGATACGAATATGAATACTTGTATAACTTCATACTTACTTTTTCATTTTTTTTTTGTGAAGCTCGCTGCGCTCTATTTATTGTGCTATACCAGTTTGTATATGTGCAAAGCTGCTGAATTCATTCACTTGTGTCGTTTTGAAGTACGAACGACAGTGAACCACCAAAAGGACGACAGCCTTCGCCTTCCCAGTCGTCGAAAGTTCCTGGGTCTCACACTCTCGAAAGGGGGACGAGTCAAGAATTGAAAAAGTTTAAAATTGGAAATAATAGGAAACTTTTAAATTTCCCTAAGGAACTTAAAAGCTTCCTTGGGGAACTCACACATGTTTCTTCATGGCATAAAGTTATTTAGAGCTCTTATGAATTTTTAGGGAATTTATAAGTTTTCTTCGGTGCACTCACGAGTTGCTTTAATGCTCTCATGAGTTTTATTGAGGAAACTGATGAGTTGCATTAGGGAACTCATGAGTTTCCTTAGGGAATTCATAAGTTATAAAAGCGAACTCATGAGTTTCATTAGGGAACTTATGAGTTTCCTTAGAAAACTCATAATTTTCAAGGGGGGGGGGATCAAAAGTTTTCTTAGGGAATTACTTCCCTGAGAATAAAGAAAAAAGGAAAATTCTTAGGGAATTCATAATTTATCTTAGTCACTCATCCTTAGGAAACTCATACATTTCCTTATGGGAACTAACAAATTTTCTTAGAAGATTCATACATTTTCTTTGGGAACTCATCTGTTTCCTTAGGTAACTCGTGAGTTTGCTTAGGGTACTTATCAGTTTGCTGAAAGAGATTATCTGTTGCCTCAAGGAACTCATCATCTGCCTCAGGGAACTCTTCAGTTCCTTGTTGAACTCATAAGTTTCCTTAAAAAATTCATAAGTTTTTTCAAAGAAATTGACACGTTTCCTTAGGGAATTCATGAGTTTCATCAGGGAGAATATGAGTTTCATTAGAAAACTCATAAGTTTTCATAAGTTGAGGAACTCATAATTTTTCTTAGGGAATTCACAATTTTCCACTCATCCTTAGAAAACTCATGAATTTCCTTAGAGAACCCATCAATTTTCTTAGGAAACTCATGAGTTTTCTTAGGATACTCATCAGTTTCTTGAAATCTCATCCTAAGAAAACTCATGAATTTCCTTAGAGAACCCATGAATTTTCTTAGGGAACTCATGAGTATTCTTAGGATACTCATCAGTTTCTTGAAATAACAAATCAGTTACCTCAGTGAACTCATAAGTTCCTCGTGGAACTCATAAATTTCCTTAAAGAACTAATGAGTTTTCTCTAGAAACTTTTCTTAAGAAATTGATAAGTTTCCTTAGGGAAGTCATGAGTTTCTTTAGAGAACTCATAGGCTCCCTTCGGAAACACTTTTTTTTTAAACCAAGTTAAGCACGAAACATTTTAAAATCCTCTCTCTTTTTTGACAAGACCTAACAACTTCATAGCCAGGCACCGGGCAGAATACAAAGATCCTACTGATGATTTGGCCAGCTAGCTGGCTGGCTACCGGGATGTTCGTGGAAGCAACGAATGCACTGCAAAGTTCCAGAGCAGGGTGGAGATCCTGCGAAGCCTTGTCAACAAAGATCCGCTGCCTGGCTGGACTCCGCCGGTTGCCGACAACTGAAGTGGAATGGCTATATGGCATGGGGGCTGCATGCGGTGAGATGCAAGGGATGATGGCTCTTCTCCATTTCATTCTCGAGTTTCGTCAGTCGGACTTCACACTGGGTACAGAAATTTTCTGTTTTTTTGTGTGTGCGACACTTTTCTTGGCCATTCGAACGATACGGAGCGGCGTATAATATTGCGTCTCACTTTCCCGGAGAAGGATGAAAAAAAAAACTGAATGGATTCACACGAGTGTACGGAAGGATTTTTCACATTTTTTGCTGTTGTTGATGAAAAATGTTTTTCTCCTACATCCTATCCTAGTTGCTGCTACTGTCCGGGCAAGCAAGCTCCGAGGAGAAGGACGATGACGGATTTTGAATGTGGCCATCGTGGCGTATAAATTGATGCGCATAATTTTTCCTTAGCGAAATTTTGCGAAAAATTGGGCACGTTGTTTAGATGATGATTTAGAACAGCCGGAATTTGATCTAGGGAGTTGTTTTTTTTTTCTTACCCCCGGTTATGAATACTGATCTTCCTAGATGATATCGTTACAACACTGATGGATGCTTATTTTTTATTTTTTATTCATTGTTGGATCAGATAAAATTTAACGTTCAAATCCTCAACTAGTTTTGTGGTCATGGAGAAAACAGAAAAAAGAGGAGATTTAGTAGTCGGATTTGCGATTGCGTATTTGCGGATTTGCGAAAGTGTATTAAATCCTTCGAAGTTCAAATCAAATTTCTTCTGAAAATAGATTTTTCTAATAATTTCTTAAAATAATTTTTGTCGTGTTTACAGAACAATAATAACAATATATAATAATGTTTTAAGAAGCCCTGTAGTTCTTAAGATGACTCGGGACCTTAGAAGTTACTTTCTAAATTTGTACTTTTTTCAAGGAACTCTCAAATTTTCTCAAGGAATTCTCAAGGTTTCTTAGGAAAATCTGTATCGAATGTTTTTTCAGGCAACTCAGGTTTTTTTCAGTTTTATTTATTACTCAAGGCATCAAGAAATTTCGCGTGAGCCTACTCATTTCCTGGGATTCTTCCTAAGGCAATCCATGATAAGTTATCTATGGAAACTCCGAAAAAGAACTCCTAACTTATTTAATTCTTAGGGAGTTAACAAGTTCTTTGACGAACTAAGAGTATTTCTTAGCGAGCTTAGAAGTTAACTGAGAGAATCCTAAAGTTTATGAGTTCTCTACAATATTTTAGTGAACTCACGAGTTTCCATCAGCAATTCATAAGTTTCATCTAGAAATACTCATAAGTTTTCTTAGTGAACTTATTAGTTTTTTTTATAAACTTAAATATCCCCTTAGGCATCTCATCTCACCATTTCATCATCTTGCATTTTAAATTTGTGATCCCAAAGTAAGCTCAGAATTGCGAAAAAACGCTTCTAAAGGGCAGAAAACGCATTTTAAAGTTGTGATCCCAAATTAAGCTCGCAAAAAAAACGCATCTGGAGGCCAGAAAACGCATTTTGAAGTTGTGATTCCAAATAAGCTCAGAATCGCGAAAAAACGCTTCTGAAGGTCAGAAGTAAGCCCCTGAGTTTCCTCCTCAGGGAACTCATCACTTTCTTTAAAGAACTCATCTGTTTCCTTAGCAAACTCACCAGTTTCCTCAGGGAACTCATTCGTTTCCTTGGGAACTCATAAGTTTTGCTGGAGAACTCTCAGTTCTCTTAGGAAAGTCATTAGTTCATTTAGGGAACTCATCAGTTCTCATAGAAAATTTCAGATTCGTTAGGCAACTCATCAGTTTCCTTAGGGAACTCATTACGTTTTTTAAGGAACTCATCAGTTTCCTTAGGGAATTTATCAGTGGCCATGGGGAAATCATCATTTTCTTCAGAAAGCCTCTGAGTTGTCTTAAGGAACTCATCACTTTCCTTAAAGAACTCATCTGTTTCCCTAGCAAACTCATCAGTTTTCCTAAATAACTCATCAGTTTCCTTAGGAAAATCGTAGATTTCATTAGGTTACCTCATATTTTTTTAGGAATTCATAAATTTCCTTAAGGAACTCTCGAGTTTCCTTAGTGGATTTATTATTTTCCATAGGGAAATAATTAATTTTTTTAGGAACTCGTGGTTTTCTAGGGATCTCATCAGTTTCCTCTAGGAATTTTTCAGTTTTCTTATTATTTTATTTTCATAGTATTCCTTCTCACGACATAACTCGACGAACATGAATCTAAAAATTCAATTGGTCCGTGCTCAACTTGGTCCAACCACCTCGCTCGTTGCGCCCCTGCTCGTTTCGTTTTTACCGAGTTCGTAGCGAACACCTGTTTTGCAGGACTTAAGTTTACTTAGGGAACTCATCAAATTCATTATGGGATTTTCCTTAGGGAACTCTTCACTTTCCTTTAAGGTACTCATCTGTTTCCTTAGCATACTCATCAGTTTCCTCAGTAAACTTAGCAGTTTCGTTTTCTTCAGAACTCATAACTTTTGCTAGGGAAGTATCAGTTCTCAAAGAAAACTCATTAGTTTCCTTAGGAAAATCATCGGTTTCCACAGGAAACTCATCAGTTTCCACAGGAAACACATCAGTTTTCTTAGGAAACTCATTAGTTTTCTTAAGTTACTCATCAGTTTCCTTAAGGAACTCATCAGTTTCTTTAGGGAATTTATCTGTTTCCGTAGAAAAATCATCAGTTTCTTCACTAAGCCTCTGAGTTGCCTTAGTGAACTCATCACTTTACTTTAAGAACTCATATGTTTCCTTCGCAAACTCATCAGAATCATCAGTAAACTCAGCAGTTTCCTTAGGGAACTCATAAGTTTCCGTAGTTAACTCATCAGTTTACTTAAGGAACTCATCAGTTTCCTTCAGCAACTCATCTGTTTCCTTAGGAAAATTATAGGATTCTTTAGAGAACTCATAAGTTTCCCTCAGGAACTCATCAGTTTTCTTAGTGAATTTATTATTTTTCATGGGGAACTCTGAGTTGCCTTAGGGAATTCATCACTTCCTTTAAGAACTCATCTGTTTCCTTTGCAAACTCATTAGTATCCTCAGGAGACTCTGCAGTTTCCTTAGGGAACTTATCCGTTTCCTTAGGGAACTCATAAGTTTCCTTAGTGAACTCATCAGTTTCCTTAAGGAACTCATCAGTTTCCTTCAGGAACTCATCAGTTTCCTTCAGCAACTCATCTGTTTCTGGAAAATCATAGGATCCTTTAGAGAACTCATAAGTTTCCCTCAGGAACTCATCAGTTTTGTTAAAGGATCCCTGAGTTTCCTTAGTGAATTTATTATTTTCCATAGGGAACTCATCAGTTTCTTAGAGAACTCATGAGTTTCCTTAGAGAACTTATCAGTTTCTTTAGGGAACTCATACGTTTCCTTTCGGGAGCTCATACGTTTCCTTCGGTAAGTTATCAGTTTACTTAGGGAACTCATCAAATTCGTTATGGAATTTTCAGGATTTCTTAGAAAACTCATCGGTCAAAAGAATCTCATAAGTTTTGTAAAAAACTTTTAATTGATTCTTAAGAAATTCAAAATATGTACTCTTTAAAAAAAACTCTTAAATTCACCCAAGAAACTCATTAAATTCCTTGTAAGGCATCCAAATTGTCATAGAGAATTCAAGAGTAGGAAACATAAGTTCCCAAAGGATACTCTGAGGCCAAATGCGTGTTTCATGAGTTTTCATTAGTACTCGTCATGAGTTTTTCAAAGAGTTCTCGTCACGAACATGGATGTCGTTTTAAACTCATGACTTATCTTGTGTAATTTAGATTTTGAAATTTTAGAATTTGTATCGAGTTTCTCATGAGCTACCTCGAGTCGAGAGATCCGTTCTCAAGGAAGGCACTCTCAAATTTCTTCGAAACTTAAATGTTTTGAAAATTTTTTGGAAAAGATTTTTTTGTGAGGTGCTCATGGAACCTACAATATTCTATAGAATTAAGATTTGTCTTAAAAATAATTTGTTGAAGTTCACGAAAATGTCTTCAAATTACTTTTTAATTTGCTCGGTAAGATTTATTTTGTTTATTCCTTCAAATTAAGGCAAACAGCTGGATTCATAAACCACAAATTACTGCGAAAGCTTCCAGCTTATCAGTTCTGCCAATGCACTGCTTAGTCGATGACTCAACCAACAACAAAAACAATCATTATGAGGAATCAAGCATTTGGAAAGGGAAGTTTGATAAGCTCCGAGAGGGGTTTTTAAAATTGAATTTAAACCGCCGCCCGTGGCTTAGAGGATGGCGTTCAAGTCTTCTAAACCAACGGTCATGAGATCGAATTCCAGTCACGGCACGCATAATACACTTTCTGTAGATTGGTGATTTTAGCATTTGTAGTGGAATCTCTTCGAGGAAACATCAAGTTCAATTGAGATCCTATATGTGTTTGTGTTCGTTAAAAAAATTCCTTCAAGTTCGTGTGGGAACCGATAAGAAAGTTGCAATGTATTTTTGTTGCTTTTTCGTTCATGTGCTTTGTCGAGTAAATTAAATTTGCGATCATTGCCAAGGCAACTCTTAACCAATTATGGAACTAGGAAAAAAGTTATATGTCAGTGGGCAGATTTTTTTCTGAATCTCCTGGAAATTTTTGTGGCAGTAAATTATAACTATTAGGTACCTACCCTCCCAGAAATTAGAATCCAATTATTCGTGCCTGAACCAGCTTTTTGGAATCGTTAAAATTAGACAGCTAAATCCCGGGAGGGAAAATTGACGAAGGGCAACCCCCGATTACCATGGAGCACGAAATAATTATTGCACTTTTAGGAATTCCTACTCTACAAAAAATCTATGAAGGTACCTAATGAATTTCCATTAAATGATGGAGCAATATTCGAGAAAGGTTTACTCCACAAGTAAAGTAAGGGGGAAGATCCGCCTCGGCATTAGTCATAATTCGACCTTTTGACCGATGCTCAATCCATCAAAGTTGTTGTTTTCCGGGCTCGGCTAATTCTGGAAAAGGAAAATGTGGGTGTCGGGTATTGCCAATATCGAATCCTACGCTACAGGCTTCGGAAACTTAAAGAAATCGAGAGACCGAGATAGGAATAAAAAAAAACACTAAAATTATTCGTCTCACGATTGAACTGATGCCCCAGTCCTTTATGTGTGAGGACCTTCTTGCCGGCTCGGAGGAAGTAAACCCACCACGGCCCATCAAATCCGATTAGTGTTCGGGAAGGAATTTTGCACCCTTGCCTGCCTGCCGCCCACAACAACTGGTATCCACTGACTGGTGTTGTTGTTAATGTAGGCACAGTGTGAATAAACCCTCCCCGAGGAAAGGAGGATCCTGTTTTAGTTAGTTTCCGTCTCCTGCTGCCGGACTGACTCCTCCGCAATGAACCGAATGACTTGGATACGCACACATAATCACACGGAACCGGGACTACATTTGGGGTTAAATTATGATGGGCTTTTCGACACCTACGAGACGACGATACGTCCGTCCTAAGATGGTGTTTGAAGAGGCCAATCTGTAGGTTGTTTTACCCTCTGTCTCTCTGACCCTCTGACTAATGGGCACTTTGACCGAATGACAGGCTAAGATGAGTCGGTTTTGGTGTTTATCGGTATTAATCAGGACAAAAATTCTATCCTGGATTTGGATCCATCTGTGTAAAAAGAATTTATAAAATAGGCCAATCTAAAATATTTTGCAAATTTTCTTATGGCGAGACGTGTAAAAATAAAACATATTTTTTTCAAATTCAAATGATAGGTTAGATAACTCAAAAGTTTTCTTGGAATTAGAACAATAAGCACACTCCGTTGATTCCGGAGAAAACTTTCAGAGAAAAATTCATTAGTTTTTTTTTTTCAAGAAACTCATTGTCGTGATCTCACGAATCTTACGAATTTCAATTCCGAGTTTCACTCAGACATGATTGTCGCTCACAAGAATAGATCAATGATTGATTTTGTTTTGTTGGTTTTACATAGTGGCAAATCAAAACAAACTATTCACAGCAGCAGCCTTCAAATATGCCCTTCCCAAACTTGTCTGTCTTTTTCCACCGGAAGGTCGAAAAACAAAACAATTAACAGCAGCAGCTTTGAAAATCTGCGCTTTCTAAGCCAATCCATCTTTTTCGACCAGATGGTCAAATCACAACAAACAATCAGCAGCAGCAGCAGCCTAAAAAATCTACGATTTCTAAGTCAATCCGTCTTTTTACACCAGATAGTCAAATCACAACAAACAATCAGCAGCAGCAGTCTTAAAAATCTGCGCTTCCTAAGCCAATTTTTCTTTATCTACCGGAAGGCCAAATCAAATCAATCAATCAGCAGCAAATTTTATTTCATTTCTGCATATCCTTCATCTCAACTCTACACTCATAAATTTTCCTAGGTAGCTTATAAATCCTCATGCGAACTCGCAAGTATCAAGAAACTCACAAATCTAAGCATTTTCCAATTTTTTTGTTAACCTCATGAATTTTGTTTTGAACCTCATGAAAAACACAAAAGCTTCTTCAAGAACCTTGAGTATTTCATGAAAAAAGTATAAAATCTTCTGTTTCTTGAAGACGGTTCTTAAGATCCAATTTTTTATTGTATGAATCAGTTGCGGAAGAACAGTTAATAATGAAAAAAATTCCAAGTGAACACGGTACTCCGAGGTAAAAAAAAATAGGATGAAAAACCTCCTTTTTCACGGGAAAACGGAGTAATTTGATTTCTATTTTCAAATTTCAAGATGTGAACCACCATCCCGAACACGTTTGACGTAGCTTTACCAAATTAGTTAGGATAGCTGCGAAAAAAACGAGAAAATAAAATTAAAAAATCAAAGTGTTCCGTTATTTTTTTAAACTTGAGTATCGAGTAACGATAACGTTTGTTTCTGACTTTAAGACCTAAGTTATATTAGACCGTTGGTATTTTATCGTTGAATAAATTAAGATTTCATAGCAAACCCTAGAATATTAGTTACGTTGTGATTTTTAAATTTATTCAATGTTCTTCAGTGCGCCTTTTTAACACCATCTTGTTGGTATTCCACTTTATATGGAAATACCAAGTACGTGTTTCGATGATGTTCAAGTTCCGAATGATATCGACAATTTTGAGTGAATAATGTCCCATTTTTTAAAATACGCTAATCAAAGCTTAACTGTTGGGCCTTTTACCTGAAAATTTGAGCTCAACCAATAAACACGATACTGAGTCGTAAAAAAATTAGAGGAAATCAATATTCGTGTTTTTATGCTTGATTACTAGATACTCTGCTTAAACAAACAAACAAAATCCTAAAGCATGGCGAACGAAAGGCTCTTCCAGTATGCATAACCTGGTTTAAAGGTACGCTTAGAAAAATACTATTATACATGCCATAAGATTCTCTTA
This sequence comes from Uranotaenia lowii, assembly GCF_029784155.1. Lineage (NCBI taxonomy): Eukaryota > Metazoa > Arthropoda > Insecta > Diptera > Culicidae > Uranotaenia > Uranotaenia lowii. The sequence continues at coordinate 14,894,848 of NC_073691.1, read as the reverse complement.
TGAAGTGGCGCCATAAGAAAAATCATTGAAATTTATAAGATTGTCTTATGACGCGAATGAATTCTGAGATGAACACTAACTTCAATGAGCGGTTTTTGCATTTCATAAGAGGATCTTATGGAAACAGGAAATGTCACGTATAATGATAGAAAATCAAGTTATTGTTGTTTACTTTTTATTTTTCGTCAAATTCGTTTGAAAAAACATCATGCATGCATATATGGTCTCCATCAGCAGCAAATCGACACTTTGGCTTTCTTTAGCTTTGCGCTTTTTGCCGGTCGGTATGCTGAAAAGTTAACCAAAAATATATTTTGAGTTCGCAAATATATTAAAAGTTAGCGAAAATATAAACTTCAACTCAAACCTACCATTTAAAAGAACACAATAACATTTAACCAGTGATTTAACTATGGTACGTCTCGGTGGTCGAGTGTTTAAGACGGTAGTAAGACGGTAATAGCTGTTCCACTGATGGCATGGGTTCGATTCCCATCTCGGTAATGGGTGCTAAATGTTAATCTTAAGTTGTCCATGTCATTTATTCAGTCTGTAAAGCCTAAATCGGCTAAGACGGTGTATGTCTTTTCAAAACATATAAATTAAAAAGGGGGTTCTTCGGCTGACGATGGAAAAAACTGAAGGAATGAATGAATGTGTTCATTTTATTTTCGCAATGTCAATT